>NW_009951820.1:820418-843227 GCF_000747805.2 Chaetura pelagica | reverse complement strand
TCCATGTCAAACTGCCTCCGACTGCCCAGCACACACACATCCTTTGCCATCTGTATCATACAGCATGTGCCAGGGTTGATTTCAAAAGCTGCTGTTCCCCCTCCCATCTACCTGAAAAGGCCCCATTTGGACTCAGGGAAAAAAGACTTGCTCTGTGAGACATAAGGGCACACAGAGGCACAGATGTCCCCCCACCCCTGTGACAGCACACAGGCTGGAGAGAAAACACTGTACACACTCGCCAAAATCAAGCACATCACACAAGATAGCCAGCATACCCTGATCCAGTCCTCCCATGGAAGCAGATGAGTTCATGCTGAGGGTCTGCTTGCTCTGGTTGACTCCCGGGCTGGGCATGGTGGCTTTGGGAGATGGCACCCAACCAGGGGAAGGAACGGCCATAGAAGGGGACTTCAGGCGGCTCGGAGAACCAGTTGGAGACCGGACGTTAAGTGAGGAGTTCATCACCTGGGGAGACTTGAGAGGTCCGGACTGGTTTGAAGGTGGCATGCTGACCATCTGTGAGGGTGTCTGCGGGGACTTGAGGTTGGCAGAGGGGGAGGTGACCAGTGGCGAATGCACCTGGCTGAGGGTGGGAGACTTGAGGTGGCCCATGCTGGGGGAGTTCATCTGGCTGATGTTGATGGTGAGGTCGGAGGGCCGGCGGCCCAGCCCTCGGGAAGGTGCTGGGTGCATGTTGGCCAGGTTGCCCCCTTGCGTGGGAGTGGGATTTGAGGCAGGGGGCAGAGGGATGTGGCTGAGCCTGGTGGTGCCACTGATGCTCCCAACGGGCATGGTGCCCTGCTCAGGGCTGAACATGTCCGAGCTGCTGCCCATCTCCTGGGGCATGTTGGGATAAGGCCCTTGCGTGCTTGAGAAGCCTTGCTGTCCTTGGTTGGGGAACTGGGAGGGTATCATTATTTTCTGGGGGCCCCCAAGTATTGCACTGCCATTGCCATTCTGAGCCCGTGCCCTGGCCATCTCCTCCGGGCTCATGCCCTGGTGGGCCATCATATCAGGACCCCTCATCTTCTGTGACATCATCATCTGCTGCTGTGGTGTCATCTGGACATTGAGGTTCATGTTCATGTTCATGTTGACGTTCATGTTCATGTTGAGGTTGCCAGGGCCCATGGGTGCATCCATGTCCCGAAGACCTGACTGACTCATTGGGGGGCTCAGCATTCCCCGAGTGCCTGCAAAGTCCATTCCCATTGGGGCGCTGCTCAGGCTGTCCCCTGTTATCTGCCCAGCAAACATGGATGGATCCATCTGCCTGTGAGCCTGTATCATCCTCTCCATTTCCATGCCCTGGCTCATGGAGTTGCCAGACATGCCCATGGGCCTCTGCATTGCCACTGGGCGTTTCTCCATCAGCTGATGCCGCAGGATCTCCTCCCTGGCACGGGGATTCATGAACCTTTCAGGGTCCCCTTGCCCTGAGGGGTAGGGCAGGGTACCTTGTGGAAAATTCCCAGGGCCTCCCATAGGTGGCATATCATCACTCCATCCCATACTGGGTCTGACTGGCCTCTGCATGGCATTCATGGGCCCAAGGGCATCCAAGGGCATATTCTGCATCCCTCCGAAGCCAGAGACTCTCTGCATTTGATTCCCAGGGAACCGTGGCCCTGGGAAGGGTGGCCCTCCCCGCAACTGCATGGGGTCCTGCACATCTATGGGCCCCCGCAGCTGGTTGCCCATCCCTGGGGGCCACTGCTCTCCAGGCTTGCTGTGATAGGGTGGCGGGGGCCCACGCATCATCATGCTGCCCATCGACTGTGGGATCATGATTTCTTGCATGGGCCGGCCATGGATGCCAATCTGCTCTTCTTTCCGTCGCTTTTCCTCATAGTACTCTTCCTGCAACTTCCTCCAGGCCACTTGCTCTGGTGTCAGGCTGTCCTGGTTGAGCCGCTGCATCATCATGTTCATCTGCTGCCCCATGTCAGCGCCAGGGTGGTGGGGCACCTCGTGTTCCAGATTGGGCCCACCAAGGCTTTGGGTCTGGGAGATCATGGACTGCAGAGGTTCTTCATACTTCTTCATGCTGGTGGGGGGCACAGGGGGAGGGGCAGGGGCAGCCTGTGGTTGAGGGGTAGTCCCACCGTCGTCTGCATTTTGACTGGACTTCATGAAGGGCTCGGCCTCCCCGCTGCGCAGCAGCAGGCGCTCAATGTCCCGCAGGGTCTGCACACCGTCGTCTGCATTTTGACTGGACTTCATGAAGGGCTCGGCCTCCCCGCTGCGCAGCAGCAGGCGCTCAATGTCCCGCCGGGTCTGCAGAGAGCGCTCCCGGTGCTCCAGCTGCTCCTTGGAGAGCACTGCAGAGTTCATGGGGTTCCTGGGGCCCAGGCCTGCCTGCCCGTTCCCCGACATCCCTGGACCTGGGCCCTCTGCAAGGAGGCTGGAGCCAGATGTAGCAGCGGAGTCCAATTGCCCAGGCTGCATGGTGCTGGCAGGTGCAGTGGGTGTACTGGGGTGGTTACTTCCAGCCTGGTTGCTGCTGCTGTTGTTCCCCAGAGAGTTGGGAGTCAGGTCTCTCCTGACATCTTCACTCGTCCCTTCCTGAGGGAGGCTGCTGGGTGCAGGCAAAGGTGTTTGACTGATAGTCTGAGGTGGAGGCTGTGTTGGGGGAGGCTGTGGCTGTGGTTGACTAACTTGAGGTGCCGGCGGCTGGGACTGTGGAGTGTTGGCAACAGGAGGGTTAATGGTTCAGCAACCCCCAGCCCTTGGGGAGCTGGTGCCTGGCAGAGAAAAGGGAAATAAACATGAGCAGGAAAAACCCTGGGTAGGTGTTCTTCTCTGTACCCTGCAGGAGACCTCTCTGTCCAAAAACATGCCCTAAGGCAGTTCACCTTCATTCCTTCTGGGGACGAAGTGGGCCCTGTTACAACCCCTGGAAACACACAGTCAGGAATTCTGCCCACGTGGCTGTGGGGCCACATATCATGCCCCATCCCAAACTTTTCACAGCTGACAGCAGCCAGGAGTCATTCTGAAGTTCCAAAGCAAAGCAGCTTCCCATCCCACTCAAAGGGCACTCTGACAACTTATTCCTCCACAGCTGAGCCAAGAGCTGGGGGAGAACAACCAAAGGGAAGGGCCGGCAGTTAACAGCATGTGCGGATGGGAGCATTTAGTCATAGCTGGTATACCTGGTCTAGCTTTGCCCGTGGGACGTTCTGCTGATGATAGGCCAGAATGGAGTCAGCTCGGCCCTGCAGGACAGCTTCTGCAGCTCTGGGGAGAGAGCACAGACTGTTTGAAAACAGGCATTGTGCCCCATCCCCCCCCCATCCCAGGCTCCAGGTGTCACCTCCACTCTTCAGTCCTGTGGAAGGAGTGAAATCTCTGCAGGTCACCCAGAAGGGAGGATATTCTCAGAGTCCTCCCATGTGTCCCACACAGGCCCCATTGAGGTTCTCCACTTGACTATTGCATGCCTTGGTATTTCCCTCTCCTCACATCCTAGGGTCTGCCTTGTGCCTGCTGTCCTAAGGTAGCTGCTGCTGAGATACTCTGGAATCTATCAAACCCAGCCCGTGGCACAGCAGAGCTCTGAAACTGAACAGCCTCACTAAAACTACATGGCTGAGACAATGCAGGACAGAAAGGAGGAATTGAGGGGAGAACACCAAGTGGCATTCCCCGTGACACCCAGTTCCTTAGATACTCCTGAATCAAACCAGCGGTTCATACTGCTTTGGATAAATAATGTCGTTGGATGATGACGAGATGCACAGCCTAGGTCCGTCCAGGTCCCTTGTACCCAAGTGTAGCACACTGCAGGTGGGTGTGACAGGCCAGCCTTGTGCCAGGGGGGATGTTGCTTACGTGTTAGCGAGGTGAGTTGTAAAGACGTAAACAAACTGTGAAGGCTGCTTTCCTGTCCCACCGCCTCCGCCTGCTGCAGCATCGGAGCGCAAGCCAGGGGCAGCACCATGAGGCACGCTGGAAGAAGTGGTCTCGTTCAGGCTGGGCAGCGGGTTGGACCCTGGGCCAAGCTGTGAGGCTGTGGACATCGCAGGATCTGCTACATTACAATCTGCGGGGGCACAGGAGAGGAGATGCTCAGCCACGGCAGGCACCGGAGCGGCGGAGCGGACACCGGCAGGTGGCAGCACCGGCCCGGCCGTCCCTGCGGCCGCTGTTCCCCCCCGGTGCCCAGAGCGGGGATCGAGCCCGCGGAACGGACACCCCGAAAGCGGGGAAAGGGGGGATGCTGCCCGCTGCAGCGGTCGCTATTAATCGTCTGCTGTTATCAGGTAACATTACTAATTAATAAGCATCGCACTTACCGGGAGCACACAGTGCCCTCTTCTTGCCTAGCTCCTCACACGCACACACTCGCTACACCCCCTGTTCTCCTCCCCCCGGCCTCCCCCCACGGCCCCCACCCGCAGACCCACCCTACAGCACTGCCAGTAGCTCTCTTTAAAGATAAGAAACCTTACTGGAAACCTGGCAGGAGGACACACACATTGCCTTACTGCCAGCCCTTGCCCTTGGACAGCCCCACCTTGACCAGCTCTGATCAAGTAGATCCCGGAGCAGGCTGTGACAAGGAGGCAGCACTATCCCTGCCCACGAGGGCAGTAAACTGTGCAGAGAAGCACAAAGGCCACCCTCTACCTGGTTTTATACACTTCCGTGTTCCCCATCAGCTGTGGCCCTTTGGCCCTATAAAGCAATGTACAGCAGGGATACTCAACCTCAGACACCTTCTCCTCCAGCATTTTGGTACCACCTCCACAAAATCAGCCACAAACATGATCCCAGCACAATGGCCACCAACTGCAACAGCTCACACACCCAGCTAAGTCAGCACACCCAGGCAAAGGTAGAGGTGCCAGTGCTATCTGCCCTGCTGAGGTGCAGGAAGGACCTGGCTTGATTCAAGCTTCTGAGCTGGTAAATAGGTAGATACTCACTGTGTGCGCTGCTGATGGGCTTGTCGTCTTCCTCGCTGTCTGGCCCAGAGCACCATTCATCCCCACTGTATGGCTGCTTCCTTTCCAGCACGCACCGTCGCTTGCTACGGGGAGCCACCTCACCTGCAAAGGACACAGCCATCAGAAGAGCTGAAGAGGCCTGGCAGAGGCTGGAAAGGCTGGGGTCCTGGCCAGCTGCATGCTGGCACTTCCAACACAGCAAGGATGCACCAGGTAAGAAGCCTTACACTGACACCTGTCCAGCCCTGGTGGAGCATCTGCTTGATCTGGGCTCGCTATCTTTGCAGCCAGACCTGGCGAGACTTGCCTGTGAGAGCTACCAGTTCAGAATGAGAAGTATTTCTTACTCTCTGAAGACAGTCTGCAAACGCAGGACATGTCTAACTGCTGCTCCAAACCAGAACAGTGTCGGGCATTAACCCTAAATTTAAGGGGTATGTAATTTAGCAATTAAAACCTGAAAATGGAATGGGAAGGCATATTCACATTCTTCGTAGGAACAACAGACAGACCCTGCCCTTTGCAGACATCAATCAGGCAGAGGTCTTTATGCCCTCTGTGAATTTAGATGCTCCTTCCATTTCTCAGATGGGGCTGAAGCAGCTCCAAGAGGAAGCGGTTCATCTAAAGGCACCCAGGGACTTGGGGAAAGGAATCAAACACATGGTGGGTAACTTTCAGTCCTGTACCTAATGTAATACGGTCTGGCCTCCCTTTTTTTACATCACTTAGAACCCAAATACTGAGAGGCATGAGCCACAGCAGTGGCTCTGCATTTGGAGACCGGGTGTGAGTCCTGGTTGGAACCAAGGGCACCACCAGGAACATTCCTCCAATAATCCCTGCAAGATGTTCAAGCATCCTCTGCAGCCGTTAAGCACAGAGCTCGGTGGAATGCAAAAAGCAACAGGGAAGGCTGATGAGGACAAGGGAAGGCAGAGGGTTTGGAAGCACTGACTCAGCCCTTTTCCAGAAGCCACGTGCTGTAACACAAGAGTCATCCATTGCTGACAAAACCACAGAACTGTTCAGACAGAGACCCTCACAGCATCTCCTCACTAACCACAACCGAGTCATCAGGCAGCTGCAAGTCAACAAAGGCAGCTCTTTGTCAACAGCAAGGAGACAGAAAACAACTCAATGCGGTCCCAAATTGAAAGTCTGCACATTGCAAAGCAGGGGCATTTGGTGCAGTTTCAGTGAACTATGCTTTTGCTTAGCTGGCCTCAGCAGTCCATGCAAACCAGAGTTCCAGATTCCCAGTGTAACAAATAGTTTAGGGAATGAAATGTGAAGACAACGCTCAGACACTCTGGTCCCAAAACTGGGGATGTGACAAATGGTGATGCAAAGATACACAGGCAGCCGGGACATGCCCGGACAGAAGCCACAGCACAGAAACCCAAGATCCTCACAGCTGCTCCCATCCCAGGTCCTGCCAGGATGCTTGGAGCAACTGCAAGGAGGACGTGCTGAGGCAAGGTTTGGGAGAACGTTACCTTTTGACTCTGCGTCCTGTGAAGGGGTGCTGGATTCTCGCTGTTCTCCAGAGTCCACCGAGATGCTTCGTTCCCGTTTCACCTTGCCCTTCAAGGAGCTCAAGTTTGGGACAGTGTTCTGGCTGTTTTTCAGTCCAGAGTTGCCAGGGGAGATCTGACTGGCCTTGCTGCCATGACTGCCCGTCCCCACACCCTTCGAGCCCAGGTTGCAGGTGGGTGCTTGGCTCACATTGTGGTGCTGGGCCGGGGCACCGCTGCTGCCTGCCTTGCCATGGCTGGGCAGTTTGTTGTCAGGGTGCATTGGATTGGCTAAAGCTTCCTACAGTGCCAGTGGAGGGAGCTCCCAGCCCCTTGGGTCAGCAACCTGCAAGAGAAGAGGGCAGTGGGTGAGGAGGGTACCCCTCACATGGGCACTGGGCACTGCCCAGGGCTAGGGCACAGGGCCAGGCAGAGCCCAGAAGCCACTCATGCCGGGAATTGGCTCTGGCCCCTTCACACAAAGGATCCTGATCCACAGCAAACTCCAGCCCAGGCAGAGCAACCCTGTCAGCACTCCAAGGCACAGGCATGGGCATGAGAGCCCTTGTTTTTGAGACCATGATGAGAACAGGGTGCTCCATGCCAGCCTGGCCCTTTTGGTGGTGAGTTGCAAGGTAAGAGCAGAGTCAGGAAGCGCAGGCACTCATCAACTTAGTATCAACTTGGTATCCCTGTCTCTCCCGAGGGACCATTCCAGCTTTTGCTCCAAGGCCCTGAGTGAGGGAGCGTCCACTTCAGTGGCAGCTTCCAGTCCAGAAGGATGATGCAATGTGCCACAGCCCTCCCAGGACTGCAGGATGAGGCTTCCCTGCTCCAGACCCAGCCCAGCTCTCCCAATCACCCCACAGCCCAAGGCAGAGCATTTCGGGGAAGTGGCAGTTAGGGCAGAGCAAGCAGGCTTCGGGGCTGGGGGCCACACATGCAGCTGAGCAATGCTGCAGCAGCCTTTCTTGCAGGATCTATCTGCCTTGGCAGAGTTTCTTAAGCTCATGCTGGGATTCTTCCCCTCAGAGCTCTGCACAGGCATTAGGGATGACTGGGATGCAGCTCAACAGTACCTGAGCACACTGCATGTTCTGGAAGGCTGCCACCAACCCTCAGTCCCACAGACACCCCATGCAACTGCAGGATACATCCCTCCCAGCCTACAAGTGTGTCCTACTTGCATCAAGGAACCTTCTTCAACATGGCACAGGCAGTGTGGGACATCAGAAGCTGTCCCCCTGATGAGCCCCCCTCACCTCAGGGGCTACCAGAGTGGCCAGAGGACATCCCTGACCTTCAGACGTGGTTCTTACACACCAGCTCTTCCTGGCCCAAACCACATTCACTGCTAAGTCATCAGAGATGGTCCCAGTGCAGAAGGATGGATGCCCCCATGAGAACTACTGGATTTCTTCACCTAGAGCATGTAATTCTTCTTGCATCATGGTCCTGCTACAGCCTTCTCACTACAGTGACCCAAAGCTGCAGAGTTACAGTCTTCTCTACTTCTTGGGGAGCAGAGGGGAAAGGAGAATAAACCATGTGCTTATGGAAGTTGAGGTATTACTCTCTCTGTTTGCTTTCATCTACTACGTGCTTTGCATGACACCCCCACAACTCACTCAAGAATCCTTCCTGTGCAGAGGCAGAGAAATTTCCCAGCACACAGGGGTTATGGGGCCCATGGTCTGCTCCTCCCATCTGGACCACGCAGGCCAGATGCTGTGCACAGATTTCTTCTACCACCCAGGAACAGGAAGCACCGGCTCCAGATCAAACCCTGCACCTCTAAACAGCACCACAAGAGCTCAGCAGCACTACACACTCTGCTCCTGGCTTGCTGAAGGCGGGCCTGAAGACATACCATCAGCAAGAGCCAAGTACTCGCTCTGCTAGGGCAAAACACCGTACCCTGAACAGCTCACAAGCAAAAAGCAAAGCATGCTTGGCAGACCTGCAATTGCCCAATGACAGCAAATGCCACAAGGCACCAGTGCAGCCAGCCACCCACCACCAGCCAGTTCCCTGCCTGCAAAAGTGACTTCTCGGCACCTGCCTCCCTGCCAGGCTGAGCTGGTGGCTGGCTGGCACACTGTGCTGCCCGACCGCCCAAGAGCCACACCAACAGCCGCATCATGCTGCCCACCCGGGCATTCTGGGTTAGTTAGTGGGATCATTCGTGCACAGCTTGGCCTATCACCGCTTCCTAACTAGCAAGTCGTTAGTTTCTCCCTCCTCCTCCTCCCCACGCACCTCAGCGAGAACTCTGCTCTAGCCTGGAGGAAGATGGTGAGCCACAGCGCTGATTAATTTTCACAGCACATAAGGGAGTTGCTAGCCCTTTAAGTGTCAGCCAGTCTCGCTCGCTCGCTCTTGTCCTCCAGGGACCTATTAATAGCAGCTGGAAAGATCACATCACTCTCTGGATATTTATACCCCTCATTCCACACCAGGAGAGATTTATATTAGAGCTGCCGTCCCAGCGCCTGCCCAATTGCTCTGTCAAACCGCTAGCAGGGGGAGGGGAGTGGAGTGGGGAAGGAGACATGGAGAGGGCAAGCGGAGAGGAGGAGAAGGTCCATATGGCACAAGCTGCAAGCGTGAAGCACAGCCACTGCCTGGCCAGCCACAGGGAGCCTTCAGCCTGCTGGAAGAGGCTGCTGCCAGACAGCATTCCAGAAAGCAAGCCCTGCAGCAGCTCCCACTGCCGGTGGCCCACAGCCCCTGCCTGCTGCGAGGGAATCTTCACAACACATTGCATCACGGTCCTGGGGGTCACAAACCGACCAGCACCAGGGTGCTACCACTGCCATCCACATGGATGACAGGCTGATGCAGGTCTGCCTGTGGCACACCTGCATACCCACGGTATTGCATTCCAAGTAGATCCTGAAGTGCTTAACCAAGAATGTGAATGCTGAGCAGCACTGCAGCACAACCCCAGTACAGCATAGTGTAGGCATGTGGATACCCTGGGGAGCGAGGAAGAAAACTGAAGCCCTGCTAAGATCATGCCTGCAGCATCCAGAAACTAACACTTCAGATGCAGCCCCCAGGTCAGATGCAGGGAGCAAACACATGGATCCTGAAGGACCTAGCAGCCATCACAACGAAACCTTCATATGCAGTCTGCAGCATGGATGAGCCTCGCTGGTTGCAAGGTCCCTCCAGAAGATTGTATTTTTGGAGCATCTATCCTTCATTCTGGGAGCATATCCATCACCCTGCCTCAGCCAGTTGCAGGATGGGAAGCCACTATGGGCTGACAAGGGGCCCTGGCTCAACCTTGGCAATTCCTTCATGTCTTCACCAAGACCGACTGCACTTCCCTCGCAATTCCTAACGGGAATAACGCCAGAAGCAGCTGCCTGTGGATTCTGCTCTGCTTTCAGGAGTAGAAACAGTTGGATCCTGTTGCAGATGCGTAGTGGGGATCCACCCTGGCCTCCCATCTGTCTGGTTGCAGCATGCCGATAGGCATCCTGATTGCTGTGAACTCCTTGCACAGACCCCTAGATTCAAACTAGATTCCAGCAGGCATGACACACATCTGGACAGCAGAAGAGAATTAATTATAAAGTAGATACATTGACATAGGGAGACAAATGATCCAAAACATCTTGAAAAGAACATGACAAAAAGGAGATTGCATAGAAATCTGGCTCCCTCTGCAATTTAGCAACACACCCACTCCAGCCCAGTAGTTTTAAAGACATTAGAAAACTTAATTCCCCGTGGTCAAAGCAAGGAGCTGAGGCTCCTGGCTTCTGCCCGCAGCTGCTACCAATTCCATGACTGATCCTGAGCAAGATGGACTGTTTCTGGGTGCCTCAATTCCCCTGTCATTGAAAGGGGGGCACAACCCATCCTAACTCATGCGTGGAGGGAGGTTTACAAGGCACAATAAATATCACTGAAGAACGAAGAGCTACAGCAAAATGCAGAGAGCATTTGCGCCTGGTACATATGAAAAGCCACAGCTTTAAATCAAAGACTGGGACCTTAGCAGACAAGAAACCTCAGAACAAAACAAGAACTGCTTTCAGTAAGTCCCCTCAGGTATGGTCTGAGCAGCAGCAGAGCGGGAGGAGGAACCTCTGTGTGAGGAGAGACTGGGCTGACATATTTCCAATCCCGGAATTGCTAGCTGATAGTTCAAGAAACCTGAAACCCCACTGCGTTACAGGAGGACTTTCTGGTGAATCATGCTCCTGCTCGCTCAGACAGACGATAACACAGATTCCCAACTCTGCCACAAGAATGCGGAGCCTGAGCCTGCCTCGGGATGGGGCAGGCACAGCTCCCCGCTGCCAGCCTGCCTGTCCCACAGCATCCACGCCTCGGTGCTGGCTGACATCGCTGCTGTGCTATCCCCGTCGGAAGAAAGAGTGAGAGCGCAAGCCGGGAAACCAGAGTCACAACAATTCATAAAGGAAGGAGCTTCACTGCACCTCCGTCCTGTGAGATGCTGGGGAGAGCTCTTGCGAAACCCAGACAACCACTGACTCGTGCACTCCCAGCGAAGACCAGAACCCTGAGCTGTGCTGACATGCCCCGCAGCTCACAAACACCCAACGTACAAGATGGGTCGTGATAGAGTGATGCAATGAGCAAAAAGTAACCCGGCCTCTCTCTGCCTGCCAGTCCTGGAAGAAACAAGACCAGGTTGCCATTGCAAACACCCTCTAAGCACATGGCCTCTGCTGATAATCACCCACCTGCTCACTGCAAGCATCAATCCTGGGACAAGCCTGGTCCAAAACATCCTGTGGACACTACCATAATCTCCAGTGGAATACCCTGGCTTTGAAAATGAGAGTTACTAAGCAAGCTCAACGTCTTCTTGAAGAAAGGCATTAAGCAGAGAACAGCGAAAGGAGAGACCCCAAAGACCTGCCACCCCCACCTGAAATACCTCTCACCCCAAATGTGGATGAGATTACAAGCACTCTGCCTAACACCATGCCAAGATTACCAGTCCTCCCAGGATTAAGAGCAGAAAGGGTTGGAACATCTCCAAAGAAATACCATACTATTTCATTAAAGTCAGAGGCACTTTCCAGAAAAAAAAAAAAAGGCAAACTTTCCAGAAGCAAGACTTCTGAAGTCCAAGACTCTTGGATAATTTCTGATTTGAGAAAAAGACCAGAATCAGAAACTTGACCTTTTCCATGCAAAAATGGTTGTTCCAAAACAATTATTTTCGCAAGACCATTCTATGGGGTTTGAGTCTGTTCCAGTGAAAAACAAAACCCTTAAAAACAGTAGCAAAACAACACTGCTGATGCCCAGCCAGCTCCAGCCAAGAGTCAGTGATGGGCTCTAGCAGACAGATGAGCCCTGGAATGCCACCCAGGGGGGCACAACCCATCCTAACTCATGCGTGGAGGGAGGTTTACAAGGCACAATAAATATCACTGAAGAACGAAGAGCTACAGCAAAATGCAGAGAGCATTTGCGCCTGGTACATATGAAAAGCCACAGCTTTAAATCAAAGACTGGGACCTTAGCAGACAAGAAACCTCAGAACAAAACAAGAACTGCTTTCAGTAAGTCCCCTCAGGTATGGTCTGAGCAGCAGCAGAGCGGGAGGAGGAACCTCTGTGTGAGGAGAGACTGGGCTGACATATTTCCAATCCCGGAATTGCTAGCTGATAGTTCAAGAAACCTGAAACCCCACTGCGTTACAGGAGGACTTTCTGGTGAATCATGCTCCTGCTCGCTCAGACAGACGATAACACAGATTCCCAACTCTGCCACAAGAATGCGGAGCCTGAGCCTGCCTCGGGATGGGGCAGGAACAGCTCCCCGCTGCCAGCCTGCCTGTCCCACAGCATCCACGCCTCGGTGCTGGCTGACATCGCTGCTGTGCTATCCCCGTCGGAAGAAAGAGTGAGAGCGCAAGCCGGGAAACCAGAGTCACAACAATTCATAAAGGAAGGAGCTTCACTGCACCTCCGTCCTGTGAGATGCTGGGGAGAGCTCTTGCGAAACCCAGACAACCACTGACTCGTGCACTCCCAGCGAAGACCAGAACCCTGAGCTGTGCTGACATGCCCCGCAGCTCACAAACACCCAACGTACAAGATGGGTCGTGACAGAGTGATGCAATGAGCAAAAAGTAACCCGGCCTCTCTCTGCCTGCCAGTCCTGGAAGAAACAAGACCAGGTTGCCATTGCAAACACCCTCTAAGCACATGGCCTCTGCTGATAATCACCCACCTGCTCACTGCAAGCATCAATCCTGGGACAAGCCTGGTCCAAAACATCCTGTGGACACTACCATAATCTCCAGTGGAATACCCTGGCTTTGAAAATGAGAGTTACTAAGCAAGCTCAACGTCTTCTTGAAGAAAGGCATTAAGCAGAGAACAGCGAAAGGAGAGACCCCAAAGACCTGCCACCCCCGCCTGAAATACCTCTCACCCCAAATGTGGATGAGATTACAAGCACTCTGCCTAACACCATGCCAAGATTACCAGTCCTCCCAGGATTAAGAGCAGAAAGGGTTGGAACATCTCCAAAGAAATACCATACTATTTCATTAAAGTCAGAGGCACTTTCCAGAAAAAAAAAAAAAGGCAAACTTTCCAGAAGCAAGACTTCTGAAGTCCAAGACTCTTGGATAATTTCTGATTTGAGAAAAAGACCAGAATCAGAAACTTGACCTTTTCCATGCAAAAATGGTTGTTCCAAAACAATTATTTTCGCAAGACCATTCTATGGGGTTTGAGTCTGTTCCAGTGAAAAACAAAACCCTTAAAAACAGTAGCAAAACAACACTGCTGATGCCCAGCCAGCTCCAGCCAAGAGTCAGTGATGGGCTCTAGCAGACCGATGAGCCCTGGCATGACTTTTTCCCCCCTCCCCCCGAGCCTGATGAGCACAGCTCTGTGCTAGCACAGTATTTAGCAACCAACACTTGCGCGAGCATCTCCCTAATCCCTGTGTAGGAGCACTTGCCTGAGTGTGTCTAGCATCAGCAAGAACAGCCCTAGCCCAGGATGCTGCTGTGCTCTCATTTAAGCCTTGCTTGGGCTGAGAGACATCAGGAGGCAGGGAGCTCCACGGGGCAACACTGCTGACGAGAGTCATCTGTTTTGAATGTGTCATTAAATTACCTTGTTCTTACACCATGAGACCAATAGCCCTGAGAAAGCCCATTCTCTCTTCTATTAATTTATTGCATCCTTCTCATGCCCTTTTAACTGTCAGGAAAGGTGGTACCCACACCAGCTGCATGGAGGGTTCTAAAAGACCCAGAGAGAGAACCTAATGCTCCTCTGTGAAATCCCAGCAGTTCTCGGAGCCATTTTGGCAGGCCCTGCTGATCTCACGCCATTTGGAGCTGCCTTAGGAGAGATGCATTTCAACAAGGCTGCCTGGCCACAAGTCTCAAAGGTCTTTAGTAGGACAAAACCACAGATTCATGTTCCCTTCCACCTAGGGACAGACATCTCCACTTAACAAGGGTGGAAACTGAGACTAGGAGAGAGCAAGGTGAATCAGGAACACATGTGTTTTCTGCCCTGCACCCCGCTACCTTTCTCCTGTTGCAGCTTCAATCCATGGGTTAGAAGAGCTTTTCTTAGCACTACCTTGCCCCCAGCTCAACAGTTTCTCCCACTCTTCTGCTGTTTACTGCACCCACAGGCACAGCCTGGCTTCCTGTCTGTGCTCAGGGAGTCTCCAGGTCTATCACCAAATTCACAGATCCTTCCAGCTTCCGAGTCCAACTGGCACATTCTCTACAGAAACCCTGCAAGTGCCAGACATAACTCGACAGTGACATGCAGCTCTATTGAGACAACAAGGAATTATTTCACACACTGGCTCATTGACCTGCTGGGGACAGGTCAAGGACTGACCTGCAGGAAGCTGCAGGTGCCCGACCTGCAGGGGACACAGCCATCCACGCTGCGGCTCAGCGGGCTGCAGTGGTGTCACCATCTAGCAGGTCAGGGAACAAAGCCAAAAACCTCTTCCCAAAGGTACTGCTGCTGCTCAGGGACCTTTGATTTCCTCCAAGGCAGGATCTCTTCCTCCAGTATGTGAAATGTGGCCAGAGTCACAGGCTGCTGTGATAGCTGGACACCCTCATGCAGCCTTTGGTAAACACCTGGAGGATCTTAGCTCATAGACAGGCAGGTAGCAACACTGGATACACAAACCTACAGCAGGCACCTTGCACCCCAGCCCCTGAACCACTCACTGCCAGCTGTTCCACCACACACTCAGGGCAGAAGGCCGCCCCAAGTCCCAACAGCGTGGCTGTGCTGGGATGCAGAAGGACAAGTTCACCTGTACGTGCAGGTTCCCTGCAAAAACCCTTCTGGCAGACAACACTGTGGGCTACAATGCAAGGCCACATCAGAGACCTCCCTGTGCAGTTGGGATTGAAAGATCTCTCTGGGCAATTCCCACTGTGTCTGCGCACTGGGGTTACTGGGACTGGATGAGTGAGGCTAAAAAGCTGACCTAGTGAGCTTTGCCTCATGCTGCCCTCTGCTAAACCAGCTCTCCTGAGCAGCAGGGCTTGTAGACCAGACCTTGGAAACCCGACTTTCCCACAGGAATCACAAGGAAGCCAAGTCTTGCCTAGAGTCACACATGTTGGGTAAATGCCTGAGGCAGCACAGCCTATGAGGACAGTCTTTCTGTTCTATCAGGAACTGCTTTAGGATCCCTCAGCAATAACTAAAGCAGCCCATGAGGTAACAGCAGTGTGCAGGATTGGAACCCAGCAATGCTAGAGCTTCACTAGGAGCTCCCAAGCCTTTACACCATTGTTTCTGCTCTTTTTAGCAGAAAGTCTCTCTACAGGGCCCCGTGACAGACTGGCCATCACCCACACTTGGTCCCTTCCCTGCCTGTTGTCTTCAAACCAGACATGCACAGGTGACTGAGGAGGGGTCCGCTGCCCACAGCTGGTCCACCTTAATGCCGGCTGTGTCCGGAAGCACCAGGAGGTGCCCTGTCTCTGGGCCCGAGGTGGAGCCCGTGGAACAAAGCCACTAGGTGTCACCGTCACCCTGGGTGCCCGCAAGGCTGATCACGGGCCAACTCGTTGCACCTCCTGCGGGCACAGGAGCCTCGCCTCGACCACCGGCTTCCCCTGCACCCCAGCCCTTCCGCCGAGGACCCCGTGGGGTGCGAGAGATCTGCAGGAGGGCAAAGCCACACACTACATCCCTCCTGCAGATGCTTACCCCGCTTCCTCGGACAAAGGCAGCACAGAGATGCCTGCTGCATGCTGCAAGCAGGGGCTGGACATCCTATACCACCTTGCAGAAAATCTCCCCCAAACAATAGCTGTCCCTGCGAGCACAACCACATGAGCTCAGGCCACAAGCTGTGCAGAGTCCTGGCAGGAAGCCCTTGTGGCAGGGACCTACCGCTTCTCAGTGTAACAAGCAGGTTTGCCTTTAAGGAGGCTCACAGCAGAGAAAATAAGACATTTTAAGCAACATAGAGGAAGGCTTTGTCCAACAGCCCTGCTTTAACCTGACTATACACACTTGGTGTATATAATCACTTGGTGTATATACACTTGGTGTATATAATCACTTGGTGTCCCAGGGCTCTATGCCTGTTCTCAAAATAGAAGCAAGTTGGGGAAGAGCTGGGGTCCTTTCCTGCACCCAGTTCTGCACTAATTCCAACATACAGAGGAGACACGTGCACAAAAAGCAGAGGCTGGAGCACCTGAGGGCCAGCAATCCCCCGGGGATTGCAGCACTGTGTCTGCACACATGAGCACATGTGTACCCCGGCTCACCCAGGGAGCAGAGAAATGCAGGAAAGAAGGGGGATGGGCAACACTGACTGCCCCAGCCCCTGGCCCCCACACTGCTCTCTGCCCACTGCAAAGGAGATGCAGAGTGGCCAAGCACTCCTCTAGGATTATAAATACCAGGCCCAGCACGCAGCATAGCCTGGGCTCTATATTTAAACCCTGGCTGAGGTCACTTCCTTCTCCCAGCACCTCCCTCCAGCCCTCGCCTTTATTTGCATGCCATCATGACTAAGGCACATCGGGGTTTAAGGTCAGAGGGGAAGCAGCCGTGCATCTGCCTTGCAGGAAATTCCACCCTGGGAAACCCTTCACCTTCTCAAGCACAGATGGGACCAGCCAGGCAGCAGGGATCCTGCTGCTGAGCAGTGGCAGCTGCTGGTGGGTGGCACTGGGACTCAGCACCGGGCTGAGAGGGAGGAAGAGACCTCGAGGAGACAGGAGCCCATGCACCCCACCTGGTTTTACCATCAGAGCCTGGGCTTGCACCAAGCCGAAGAGGGGCTTCCCCACTGCACACCCCAAAAAGACAGCCACTCCACCTCCTCACCATGCTTCACCTCCCAGAAGCCTCCTCCACACCTCGAGCTGAAATTCCCCAGCTTCTCCCACTCAAGGGGTGCAAAAATGTACAGACCTAGCAGGGGCTACTTTGCCCTTATACAAACCCTCCCACAGTTCACTGAGCTCCTGCAGAGAGGCAGCAAGCTAACCTGAGCTGAGGCTTCTGACCTCTTCAGCCTTTGGGGTCTGCAGTGGCCTGTGGCCAGAGCTCAGGTGCCCAGACTCAGCCAGATTAAGGTCTGCAGCAGTTTCATTCACACTTGGTACAGTAACTGAGGTCATCAAGCACTACCAGCTCAGCCCTTGGCCTTCCACACCCTACTCGAGTTATACCATAATTTAAAAAACAGAAAACATCAAAAAGAAAAGTTACTGCATCTACAAAGACTGGGGTACAAAGGAGGGAGGAAGAGCACAAAGGCTACCTAGTGGGAGAAGTGGACATAACAGACCTTTTGGAAGCAGGGTAGCTGTATGATACAAGTGAATTAGGTGGGGGGTTTGCAGTAGGACTAATTAGTGATGTTCACACAACATATCTTTGCTTTCAAAATTCTCGCCCATCAGGATTACTGAGCCGATTCGCCAAGTCTCTGAGCTAGCACGAGACACACCAGGATTGACATCACTGAAGAACAACAGCCAGAACTTCTCCCGTACACCATCTTGGCATGCCAGCCAAATGCCTCTTCTCTGCCTCATCCCACAGATTCTGGAGAGGAAATCTGCAACAGAGCAGGGGTGCTGAGGCAGCTCTACAATCCCTGGAGTCAGCTGACAGGGAAGCAAGCATGGCAGAAAGCTGCAAGGAAGCATCACTTCTACCAAGCAATAGGCCGGCCAGCAGAGAGAGACGTGGGTGTCCATCTTCTCTGGCCAGTGACAGAGTACTTGTTGTCCTCAGAAGCACACGGACACAGGGGCCTGGCTCTGAGCCTGCACCCCGGCAGTGTGAGCACACCGGCGAGGCATGCCTGCGCCCTCCAAGGCTATGCCTCAACAACAGGAACCAGAAGCCACAGCAGACCATGACCACGATCATGTTACAGAACAGGAAGGAAGAAGGCACTTTGATCAGGCTGGAATCACTTTAAACAGCTTCCACACCAATACCTCAGCCACTGGAATTAGCACCCCAACACCCCAAACATCTCATTCCTAAAGACACATCCTGCTCTGGCATGTGTGCGGCACAGCCACTGGCAGCCACACCGGGGCTGAGAGGGAGCTCATGGCAGCAAGCAGCCTGGAACACAGAGAGCCTCCCTACACCTAGCCAGAGGAAATCAAGGCTCAGCAGGGCCCTGCCTCTCCATGTACATTTTCACCACAGGCATGTGCTAGCTCTCCAAAAACCACCAGCCACTGGCAGGTTTGGAGGCAGCTAGATCAGCTCCCCCCTGCACAGTGAGGGGTGGCAGGAGCTCCTCCACGTGCCCACAATACCTTCTGGGCCTACTGACCCATGCAGGCCCTGCTGCTGGCAGGCAGAGGGTTAACAATGCCCAGGGAGCTCCTGGCAGCCTCCTCCTTGCCCTCTTGGAACAATGGGGCCATTGTGGGAGGCCAGGCAAGTGTGGGCAGGTCCCCAGGACTGGCAGTTACCCACTGGGTGGGTCGGTACTGCCAGGCACTCTCCTTCTTTAGGCAGGTAGAGGAAAGGGTGCCAGCCCTTCCCAGGGGCCCTGGGAGAAACTGGGGCCAGCCCAGCAGCAGGAACATCATGCTAGCCTGCCCAATGGCCCCGCCGAGCAACCTCACTCCTACCAATTTGTCTGGGTACAAAATGCAGTCAGACAGCCACAGGCACTCGGCTGCCAGCCGACACCAGCATGCAGCAGGGCAGCAGGGCCGACTTCGAGCTGGCTGCTCGGCGCTGCCAGCACCACACCTGGGTCTCCCGCAGGATCAGCTGTGCTCTCAGGACATGTGACAGGGGGACCTGAGCATGAGGAACCAGGATTTTCTCACCTTAAAGTCACATTTCAATGGTGGGTGCAAGTGCTGGCGTGGGACCAAGAGCTTCTGGGAAACCTGAGGACTCCTCAATTTGACGCATGTGAGCAGTGAGAACACAACTGTGAGGGGACAATAGTGACTGCTTTCCAAGCGTCCACAGTCTGAAACTGGGAAGAATAAGCAAGGGAGCAAGCAGATCCAACATACTCCCACTCTTCTACAGATTTGCATGTCCCAGCCCTAGCACATCAGGGGAAAGGGAGCTTGGGATGCTCCAAATTCACACCCCAAGACACAGACCCCATCCCCGACACAGCAGCACCGCTGGGAAGTCCTACGCTGAGGCAAGGCCAGCACTCTGTCACACTCCCAGATTTTCCAACAGAGCTTCATGCCCCGTCAGGCATGGAACCAGGCTACACAGCAACAAACTCAGCTCACTGAAGTGTACACTGTGCATCTGCATGAAACCCTTGGCCAGGAACCTGACTCTGGACTAACAGCCCAACTTAGAGCCACTGCATGCTGCCTCCAGCATTGGCAGCAGCTCTGTCTGGTCCACAAGAGCAGTGCACAGAGAAATGGAAAACAGCCCCATAGCACTTGACACTGCCTGCCCTGGACCCCTTGTGCTGGGTGATGCTGCAAAGTGCAGCCCCAAACACCTGGGTTAGTCTGAGTCACAACAAGAAGGTGCAGCTCAGGTGCATGCAGTGTGTACTGCTATGCACAACCACTGCAGCTCAGACCCTACAGGACTGACTGCCTGTCTGTGTGGGAGATGTGTCCTTTTCACTCAGTGCTGCAGCTTCTTCCCCTGTCTCGCAACTAGACTCCCATTTCCCCATTTCCAGTAGCACAAATACAGGCCAGCACAATCCTCTGACCTGGCAGCACCAACTCTGCCAGCAGTCCCCATCTCTGTGTCTTTTCTATCCCATCTCCTAACTCCTTTTCTATTCCATCCTAACTCAAGAGTACCATTGCTCCTTTATTTTCTCAGAACTAGGCTGACAAGCTGCATGAGCAGACTCACACAGCTCTCTAGGTCTGCACCCTGATTTCTGCTTTCAGAGCTGGAGCCTTCTTCCCTGCTGCTCCCAGATAACTATTCTGTAATTTCTTTACATTTCCCACCTGAGGGCATCGCTTTCTTCCTTACCCCCACATCACTGTCTCCAGCTGCTGTTATTCCACTCTGCCAACCCCACTCCAAGACACTATACAACTTAAATACAAGGCTACTTCAGGTCCCAAACAGAAGGCCGGCTACTCTCAAAGCAAGAGCTACAAATACAGATCTATCAATGTAAACGTGCTGTGCTCCTCACTTTGCAGCCAGCTCTGTTCAACAAACCAGCTCAGCCTGCAGATGGATTCTGCCCTTCCCTAAATACTCAAGCAAGAGGGCTCAGGCTGAGGGCAGGTAAAAACATCTGACAGATCTGACAGGGCAGGGTTTAATCTGTATATCTTTAGCAGACAGCATACCTGAAAGAAAACACAATCTCTTCTTCCAACGAGGAAAAGGAAGAATCTGGCAAAAAGAGGCAAGGAAAAAAAAGAAAAAAAAAAGAAAAAAAAAAAAAAGAAGAAGAACAATAAGAAAAAGAAAAATCAGGGCAAGAGGGACAAGACAATCTTTGTCCTCATTTTACTGGTCACGCAAACACAGGGCTGTATCAGTACCCACTGCCCAGCTTGGACAGCAAGGAATAAGCACAACTGGCCCAGTTTCACTGAGGCTTATAGAAACCACGGCTCTATGGTCTAGGGAAAGCTGGATCCCTGTGCTTGAGAAAGAGGCATAGATGCATAGATGAGAGTTCTAGACTACACTGATAATCAGTTCATTGAAAACACCAAATAGGACAGCACACCCTCAAAGGTCACCTCTTGGCTCCGCACCACTCACCCAGCCACTGTTCTTTAAACGTGGCTCTAGAGACCACACAAGGGTTAATTCTGCCTATAAATATCTGTTCTCAGCAGGGCTGCTGCTCTGAACCCTCCAGCCATCTGTTCTAGCTCTCCCCCCATGTAAGACTCTAACATCTGAAACACGCTCTCAATTCTTAGGAGTGCTCCCAAAAATAGACCAGCGCTGTGGCTTAGCTCCATCGCCCGTGTCTGCGTGCGCCTGTGCCGGCACAAGCCTGGAGCTGTGCAAATACAAACATGTCTGCCACGGTGACAGAAAGCAGGCCCACACCAGCACAGGTTGATTTGCATCCATGCTGGTCTGGGTGTGCCTACTGAGCCACCAATCCATATGGATCTGCACAAGCATGTTTGCACTGGTACAAACCTGCATCTGTATGCGTGTGCGCGTCTGCACAGGCACGTAGGCGTGAGAGAGCGTGGAAGAACGTGGAAGCCTCTCTGCCCATGGATGCGAGGGCAAGTCCTGCTGTGCCCTCTTCCTCAGCAGGACATGGCCGAGCACCTCTCCCACTGCAGCCCAGTCCTGCTTGGCCACAGCACAAAGCAAGTTGTCCTGTGAGGTCTCTGGCACCCACCACACAAGAGCGAGCCTACCCTACGGCACAGCAGGGGTGGGAAGGAGGACGCCAGCTCTCTTGTTCAACACTTGGCTCAGCAAATTCAGCAACTCCACCTCCGGGCACCAGAACCTCACTGTGAAAGCAAGTAAAGCCTGATCTGCGTGAGGCCAGAGACAAGCCACCCTGCTCGCATCCAGCTGGGGCTTGCAGGATTTCCTCAAGCACTCCACAGAGGCAGCTGGGGCAAGGCTCCTACTGCAGACATGACAGCTTTCTCTTGGAGCAGAGTGGGCTCCAAGTCTCTCACAGCTCCTTCCAAATGCCAAGCCCATTAGCCTTACTGCATGCAAGCACATCCAGGAGACAACGATCATCTTCACATTTATGAGGCAAAATGGGAAACGAGCTGTCAGCTCCCAAATCCAGACACAAATTTTATCCTGGACCACATTCAACAGGGAACCTGACAGGTAAGAAGGTCACAAAGTACATATGACCATAGTTTTGCTCAGGGTTTGCTGAGCTGCCCAGTCTCTTTTACCTTCTCTGATGCAATTGAGATAGCCAGCTAGCTCCAAGAACTAGAAGCAAGAAGCCTAAAACGCAGGTGGCACCTTAAACTGGAGTGACGACATAAACGGAAAGAGCTTGAAACTCCAGCTCTTCATTTCAGGCTTCAGTGCAGAGATGTGCTGGGAAACAGCCTCAGCAAACTGAGTCAACACAGCTACACTCTATTTTTGACCAAGGGAAAAAAAACTCCATTGATCCAGGTATTGATTTGATGCAGGAGTTTGTGTTTGTTTAAAAGTTTGCCCATGGGTCAGACCTTGTTACAAGCATCTTTCCTGGTGATGAGGTTAGAAACAGACTGTGCCAAACTCCAGTCACCCCGCCTGGGGAGCAGAATATAAGCAGGTGTGGAAGTTAAGCACTCCCTCAGGGATGCTTCCCTCCTCCACTCCCCCAGCATCAAATGCCACGTTGTTGGGTAGAAGAACACTACAGCCAGCTGGACAGCAGAGCTGGCTTTTTGAAGAGTACAGTACCAGGATGTAAACTGGGGGCTGAAGGCCAGGTAGCTTGTAAGAGGTTTCAGATCATGAGGCGGAAAGGATTTAAAACAGCCGATACAGTTCAGGATTATTTTTCCCCCTTTCTCTCTGAAAGAGCAACAGAATTTCAAGATCCTCACAGGTTTGCAATCTAACCAGGAAAGGGCCTGAGAACCAGAAAACAACACTAACGAGGACAACATGAAACTGACAAGTCTTGTTTCCTTCTATTCAGCAAAAATAAAAGCAAACAGGTAAGTACCAGGATCAAGTAGGTGCCCATTAACAGACAACTTCCAAAAGCACTGTACACAAATATTACCTGCACCAGCTCCAGTCCCCAGTGAGCTCTGTATTAGGTAGAAAACAACAGTCTGCACTTCAGCACCTGGACATTGGTGCTGGAAATCTGCAGGTCACTCAAAATTACTGTATTACCTTCCAAACCATTCCTGC
>NW_009951820.1:817905-820136 GCF_000747805.2 Chaetura pelagica | reverse complement strand
AACATTGGTGTTGGAAATCTGCAGTTCACTCAAAATTACTGTATTCCCTTCCAAACCATCCCTGCTCCTCTTCTGTCCCAGACATGTCCTGAGTGAATCACCACAAATAAGTTAGAGGAAAAAGCGTGGCTACATCAGTCAGTTATTCCAGAGACACTGGGGTATTGCTACAGAGCTCTTCTCCTCAACCCTGAAGGCACAAGCTCTTAAGAGATGGGGAAGGGAAGAGAAGTGAGGACAGGCTGAGGGTGAGGCACAGATGAATGCAGGAGATGCATTCCCAGCAGCTACCTCCTGACCTCAAAGCTCCTGCCCTCAGTACCCAGCAAACATGCAAGATCCACTGCCCTCTACTCATTTCCAGCCCCAGATACCTCGGCCAAGAAACATCAGATCCCAGCAGCACTTCTTAACTTTTCATCACTGCTTCTGTATGAACCACAGGCACGTGCACACTTCAGCGTTTTCACAGCCACCTCCAGCTGCATAACATAGCCAGGGACACCAACCATGGGAGAAGAGGTGGCGGCACAACTGCATGTTGCAGGGACTAAGATAGTAACCATTCCCCTCATGTCTGCATTCCCCATGTGACAGGTGGCAAAGAGGCTCAGCCTTACCAGGAGCTTGCAGACATCTTTCCCCACTGCATTCTCAAGCCTCCTCATGCATCTTTAAGTTCCTTTCATTTCAACAGAGCAAAATATTCTGGAGGGTTTATTTTGCCTTTTACATGTCTTAGTCCATCACATCCTCTCCTGCTAAAATAAAAAACAGTAAATCAGTTTCTCCCCTTCCCTGCCTTTGCTGCCTTGGAAATATGTCTCACAATCAAGCAGTGATATATGACAAGGAACCAGCAAACTAGTTCAGACCAGCGTGGGTATCCTCAGATACCTGCATAGCTCACGGCAGCCAACCGGCTGCTTTCTCTCATGCAGCCCTCTTGCTGAAGTACACAGAAGCCAGAGTCCAGCTGGAGCATTTGCTTCGATTCATGCATTTGAAATAGGAAAAAAATCAACATACAAATTAAGAAAATCTGTCTCCGAAAACAAATGGCCAATTTGCATCTGAAAACTCCTTTTGAGGGCAGGAGCCTCCTTTATTTGCTCAGTAAGTTTCACTCCTGTGGGGTGCCACAGCTCCAGTGCCCAGTGACCCTCCAGGAGCTGGGACACACAGGAGATCCCTGACCTGTCATGCAGCTCAGGCTGTACAACTACATCTACATGCAGGGATGCGTGCAGTGGGAGCACAGGGTGGAACACTGATGCTGCTTCCTGGGAATTAACAGTCCAAAGCAGAGGCCCAAGAATGCTGCCAGTAACAAGCAGAGGCTCTCAAACTTTTTGTGTCCACATCCGAGTCCAGTGCTCCAGTGCACGCTAGTCACTCTAGCACCTGGTGCAGCAGGGATGGAGAGAGCACTGCAATCTGGGGAGACTTGCTCCTCAGCTCCCATCCTCCCAGGCCTGGCCTGCATGGCTTTGGGCAAGACACTTCAACTCTCCTTATCTCCATCACCCTGCCAAGGCCTGGGTGCGGCAGGCAGCTCCCCTCTTCCCAGGCAGCATCACTGCTGGCAGAAGCAAGGAGACAAAAATCAGGCTGCCATCCTGCACCTTTTCCCCCTAGACTGATTCTGAAAATAAAAACCAGCTTCTACTTGTTGGGGCCCCAAGAGAGAAAGATGCAGAGAGAGGTTTGTTGTCAATACATGAAACTGTCGCTAAGTGAAGGAGAAAAAAATCGGGGGGGAAGAGAGGGGAACGAGGGAGGGGACAAAACCGCATTTTTACTTCTGGTGGCCAGCCAGCTGACTGACTCAGCCAGTTTGGTCGCCTGCCATATAGATTTAAAAACAAAACCAAACTCTCAGAGAGGGGAGAGAAAGGGATTCAGATGAATGTTCTTTTTTGTTGCATGTCAAGCAGATCCCAGACCGGCCCAAGATGCATTTAGGAAAATGGCTTCCTGGCCACGCTGTGCCCAAGGCCTTGGCACAGAGCAAGGCACGGTGTGACACTCACGGCACTGCTGATGGCAAACTGCTGGGTCTGAAAAGAAGCGCAGGAAAAGCCTAGGGCTCCAGGGCTGCCCACAGAGCTGGTTCCCTCCAGCCACCTTGAGAAGTAGAGCACAGCAGTACCACTACCTGCCAGGCATCATGCCCAGGGTGACCAAGGTGTCCAGCATCTGCCGGGGAGAGAGTTGTGTGGTGGGGCTGC
>NW_009951820.1:801945-817679 GCF_000747805.2 Chaetura pelagica | reverse complement strand
GGGGAGAGGGTTGTGGGTGGGGGCTGCCAGCTGCTGCAGCCAGGCTTGGCCCTGGGCTGGGCTGTTTGCTGCAGGCAGCTCCCCACCTTTGCCTGCTCCCCGCCAGAGGAATGTGCACAGTAGATGGGAGGAGCAGGGAAGGGGTTGTTTGGAAATACCAGCTCCCGTTTTATTTATCTGGATCCCAGTGTCCATGGCACGGCAGCCACTTGTAACGAGTGCTTTCTGTTCCCAAGGCACTGCACAAACACGAACATGCACTCCCCGCGCCCTCTGCAGCAACGCAACCCGCTGGCACACTCGCTGCGGCCCCAGACACGCAGGGCTCGCCACCCCGTGCTGGCTTGGCGCTTCCACACAACTGGATGGTCATGAAATCGTATGTGAACAAGCAATACTTGGCACTTTGCAGCTGCAGCAGGCATTATAAACACTGGCTGGTGAAGCCTTGTGAGCCTCCCACGCAGCCATCTCCCATAGAAACTGGCCAGCCTCCCTGGAGATTAATCCCTTGCTCACTGCAGGGCACGCAGACAGAATAAGTTACCTAAGGAGCTGAGGACAGGTAAGAGCAAACCCTCTAGCTCTTAATCCTGGTTCAAGATAGCAGAACAGAGGCACAGAAAAACCAAGGCCTTGCTCAAAGCTGCCCCAGCCAAGAAGCTGACGTTTGCCCTTTGGCTCCTGGTCCCCAGCACGGACACAGGTGATACTGAAACATGGTCTGCCAGCTGCCCTGGACTGGGTATTCCCTCCTGCAGCACCATGCCCGCCTTGAGAGGGCTCAGAGAGGAGTGCAAACCTGCACTCCTGCAAGCAAGAGAAGCAGGTGCAGGACCCACCCCCCAGGATGCTGCAGAGGCACTCGGCACTGCCAGCACCAGCTCCCATAGGACAGATGCCAGGACAGCTGCCAAGCCGAGTGGGACCTGCCACTGCAGGATGGGGCTGGGGGAGAAGGGGGGCACCACTGTGGACCAGCAGCTCAAGCTCTGCCCAGCCAAGGGGAACAGGCTGACCTCACCTCAGGAGATGGTTCTGATTTGAGCAGAAGGAGCAAGACACAGGGGTGGGGGCAGGGGAGAAGAGCTATAGGCAGAGCTTTGCAGCAGAGCTAAAAGGGGAGATTTAGTAACTGTCGGAAAAAATGGCTGCTTTATTGCAGGCAGCTTGTAAACCCTGGAGCCTGAAGGTCTGGGAGTAATTTCTCCCTCCCACGTGCTGAGCTCAGTTTGTACTGGGGGTCAGAGGCCGGTGCTTTTCCAAAGCATTCTGGGAAAGACGCCAACTGGAGCAAGCTGCTAAACACCACTCTCGGCAGCACAGCCCAAAGGGCTGGAGCGCTCCGTTAACCCTTCACAGAGTGATGCCTCTCCTCTTCCCTTCCAGCTCCATCCCTCCTGCCAGCGACCAAGGGACAGATAGCTCACAGGAGCCAGCACTCCTGCAAAAGGGAGAAGAGCCAAGCACCCATCTCCTTGAGCCCGACACCAGCCCATCCACCTGTTTCCACCACACCACTGCCCTCCAAGCAGCCCACGGGCACACACTCACAACCAGGGGCACTAACCAGGACACCTGGGGGAGATAATGCTCCCATGAGCAGGGTCCTGCCAGACTCTTGGCACCAGTTCCCCACTCCAGGGAAGCATGTTCTATGATTATATCCTCCCTGGGCCCTGACGTTCCTTCTGCTCCACTCATCAGTGCTTTCTTTACAGGGTAAAGTCTGGGCTTCCCCCTTCCCCTGCCAGTCTCCTGGGAGAGGCAGTCACTGGCCTCCATATGACACCTTCTGCTTCTTCTCAGCATTGGGTAAACACCAGGACCTACCACTCTTGCCTCCAGTGGCTGGCATGCTCCCAATTCCCCAGGAGGGCTTTAAAGGTAGCCTGCTAGGCTCCCTCACCCCCTTGGCCACCTTCTCCCAGGCTCTGGGACAGGCTGGCCAGGGCAGTCATGGCTTGGCTGCCTCACTCCTGCAACTCTGGATCACCTGTACATGGCTTCCTGCAGCATTTCAGCTTCCTCTCCCAGGGATGTGTGCAAGCATTTCTGGCCTGCAGCCCAGCACCGCTGCCCCCACCCCATGGAGTATCCGCCACCACACAAAGAGGAACGGAGAACAGTTCTGTTTCTCAGCAGCATCTCTCATCTTCCCCTCAGACACGTCTCATCTTTCCCTTGTTTCATCTCCTGGTGCTCAGCGCTGCGCTGGCAGGGAGGAGGGTCCTGTGATTACTACCCAGGCAAAGCGGAGACCCGAGTAGTGTGGGGTCTGCCCTGGGCTCTCCCCCTCCACATGGCAGCACCCAGTCCTGGCTACTGGAGACCATCCCACCAGGTGCACCAGCTCTGGGACAGGCTGCCCAGGGCAGTCATGGCTTGGCTGCCTCACTCCTGCAACTCTGGATCACCTGTACATGGCTTCCTGCAGCATTTCAGCTTCCTCTCCCAGGGATGTGTGCAAGCATTTCTGGCCTGCAGCCCAGCACCGCTGCCCCCACCCCATGGAGTATCCGCCACCACACAAAGAGGAACGGAGAACAGTTCTGTTTCTCAGCAGCATCTCTCATCTTCCCCTCAGACACGTCTCATCTTTCCCTTGTTTCATCTCCTGGTGCTCAGCGCTGCGCTGGCAGGGAGGAGGGTCCTGTGATTACTACCCAGGCAAAGCGGAGACCCGAGTAGTGTGGGGTCTGCCCTGGGCTCTCCCCCTCCACATGGCAGCACCCAGTCCTGGCTACTGGAGACCATCCCACCAGGTGCACCAGGGCCCTGGCCAGTGGCACTGGAGAGCCTTGGCCCTGCTCACCGTGCAGCCTCGGCCTCATTGCGTGCTGTCAGTCAGATGTCTTGCTCCCACCTCTACACCGAATATTTCACCAGATCCAGCGGCAGTCACCCAGCTCTCCCATCACTGCTTCTTTGACACGTGGCACAAGGACGCACTGCAGCCAAACTAACCAAATCAGGGGCCAGAACCTACTGCCAGCTGTGTGCCAAGCAATGCTCCTTAACACCACACTTCCTTTAAGCTGGCAGGGGGTACCTGGCTGGGCTTCTGCACCCCTCCACTGCAAAGACAGTCCCTCTCACTCCAAACACAAACTTGTGCCTTCTTGTCTAAATCCCTTTGAATTGCGCTCATGTCTTTCAGATCCAGGTACAAAATGGCAAATTCCCCCACTGGCTCCATTTATCCTATCTTTCCAAGCTCCTGTTTTCGTGACCCACCTGCAATCCCTCCAGCTCCTTCTTCTAAACCTTCCTTTACAGTCGGAGGCACTGAATCCTCTTTCATCCTCCACCATCTCTTCTAACTAATCCACATACCTCAACGCTCCTTTTGGGCTTTCCCCAAGATCACAGCCCAGCATTTCCTTCATGCTCTTAGATACTGCTTCACTGGTTTCAGGAGGAAGAAGTTTGCTACACGCCCCTCTCTCCTGTGCCCTCTTCATTAAATCCTTCTGCTCCATCCTTCCCAGCTCCTCCAGTCTCACCTCCAGAGGAGCCCCCAGGCTAGAAGCACATGTGGTGCAGCCACAGCATCTCTGCGACTGTTGTGCTGGGGGTCTGGCTGGGCTTTGGGTAAAGAGCTACTGACACGCTCTGGTGCCAAACACACACCCACAGAGGGTGATCTGGTGCAGCAGTGTTGAGAGGATGAAGCCACAAAAATGCCACTTTGCAGGGATCTTCCTGCCACCAGGACAGCAGGACCACCAAGCCTGGGGGCTACTCTCAGGAGGCAGAAATCCAAAGCCCTGCTGCCCATTACACTCAAGGAGCACGTCATCCTACCTCTTGGCCATAGCAGAAGGAAATTAATCTCTCTTCTTCCTGGAGGAGCCAGATGAATACCTGGAATAGTGAACTTCGCCTCACAACTGCACAGGACCGACTTGAGCCAGACATGGGACCAAAGCATCCAGCTCTGGCACCAGGGCTGCAACTCCCAGCTGACCTTGCCACATCTGCTCCGGTAAAACGGCTCCCAGCTTTTTGCCCCGGACTGTGCGCCTGCCTTAGGCCCCAGGTGCTGGCTGGAGACCTGCCAAGGAGAGGGCTGCCTGTTTGAATCACCAGCCAGAACCGGGTAAGCATCACCTTTAATAAGCCTTTCCCTTCCATCAGGCACCCTGATTTTTTTTTCAGCTACAGTCTTGTGAGACGGAAGGCTGCTTGGAGCTGAGCCAACACTGGGGAAACCACCATTTCAAGGTCCTGCAAAGGAGCCTGTAAGAGCAGAAGGGAGCTTTGGTCAGGCATGCAGGGGGTGATGCGAGAAGCAGGCTGTTCACTGGGAAGCTGCTGCCGTTTGCCAGGAGGCGGTGGGGGAGGAGGCAGCAGATGTCCGCAGACAGCATTTGCCGAAAGCCTGCAGCGCTCCAGCCCAGCAAGGAGAGGAAGGCGGTGGCTGGTGCCACTGCTGCTGCATTGTAATTGAACAGGACAAACATGACAGGGTCTGCCGAGAAAGCTTACATTGCCTTTCCCTCTCATAACTACTTCAACAATCGAAATCAGGAGTCCCAGGACCCCAGCCAGGGGTCAGAGAAAGACCTTGGAATGACTGTTGAAAGACCTTGAATGCAGGAGGAAAAAATCCTGCCATGAAAACTGTAAGACCCTTCCCCAGGAAGCAGCAGTGGCTGCAAACCCCAGCAGAGGCAACGGTAGCATGCTTCAGCCCGTGAGCTGCCTGTATTCCTGGCATACGTGACAGCCGGCTCTGCCAGCCAGAGTCCAGGCAGGTGCAAGGATCAACACAGCAGATTCCCAGCAGAAAGAGAGCCCAGGAGCTCTGGCTGCAGCATTCCTGTTTGGGCACTGGAGCCAAAAGGGGGGACTCTCCCCACCAAGGGATGTCCTTGTCTCCACCCTCGCTTTGCAAACAAGGGACACAGAAGAGAGCAACCAGCTCCATGGGGCCAAGACTAGCCACGATGCCAGGGCTCCAAGGCAGCCCACACGGTTCCTGTTTCTTGCCTTGGAGATTGGCTTCCTCCCTACCCCACAGCAGTGAGGCCGACCAGGGGTGCTCTGCATCCAGCAGTGACCCTGCAAGCACCATTCTCACAAGCTTTGTCCTGCATCTGGGATGCAGTAAGCCAGGCAGTGTTGGTCTGACAAGATGTACAATGGCAGGAAGCAGCACCTTAGACAATCAGTCCTGTGGCACTGGGATACCTAAGGACAGGGGCAGGTCCTCCCATCAGACTATACCCCAACTCTTTTTGTCACTGCCCACACTGCTCAAAAGGACCTTAAAATCCCCAGAAAAATCGGTGATGCCTGGCTCAGGTGGAAAGGAACTGACTTCAGCTAGAGGGGTCTTTGGCTCATTAAGTGATACCACCCTCAGGCTTGTTCAGATCAAATCAAACAGTTCCTGGGCTCCTCCTACAGCATACTGAGACACAGTCTGGCACTTGGGTCCACTTGAGTCCTCTCAAAATAAAAATTAACTGACATGCAAAACAGACAAGGCATTAGACTAGTCTACTGGCCAAGGCCAATGCACAGATTCCCCACTGCTTCACCCTACAATCCCAACTCCCGCACACCTCTTCTTCCCAAGCCAGGGTCAGCCATTAGCCATGGTTCACCGGAGCAGGGAGGACCCCATGGAAAAGCAAGGCTCCATCACATGTAACAGTTACTCAGGAAGACAAATGCCATCACTCCAAACATCCCTCCCTTCCCTCAGCTTCATATGCCACGCACAATGTCATATGGCATGGAATATCCCTTTGGTCAGTTGGAGTCAGCTGTCCCAGTTGTGTCCCCTCCCAGCTTCCTGAGCACCCCCAGCCTACTCACTGGTGGGGTGGTGTGACAAGCAGAAAAGACCTTGACCCTGTGTAAGCACTGCTCAGTAATAATGAAAACATCTCTGAATTATCAACACTGTTTTCAGCACAAATCCAAAACACATCACATACCAGCTACTATGAAGAAAGTTAACTCTAACCCAGCCAGGAACAGTGACAGATCAAATACCAAAATGGCAGCCATCCAACATGACCAGAATCGGGTCTTGGAGGAAAGGCAATCCCAAAGCATGCCATCACACTTGGACACGCTCATCTCTCCTCTCTCCTTCCAACTAACAAACCACCAACTACAGCTACCCTCTTCTGCAATCTTGTTCCAACCAGAGGTTGGGCAAAGCAGCTAACCTCTCCATCTGACTGCAGTGAGATGAACACAACGCTCAGCATCACCTCAACAGGGATGAGCAGCTCTGAGCAATGCCAGCATCCACCGAAAGGGCTCGGAGCACAGCACTACCAGCCTCAACCCAAGAACTGGGAAACCCCAAGGGCAGCTAGATTGCTTTAATGGTGTTAAACCTACCCACTGCAGAGCTTCAAGGGCCTCTAAGCTACTGCTGGGGAAAGCACTTAAGAAAGGCAGCCTGTTATTGCAATAGCCTTAGATTTGTTGCATAGGGGTTCAGGCCAGCATCAGAAAAGTAACCAGAGCCCTTAAAAGAAGTCTAAAACCTACTAACATAAGTAACACACTTTAATTAGACCAGGACTTTTAAAAATTACTATTGACTGAAAAGCATAATAAAGCAATGGATAAACATTTGCCACCAATAGTGGAGTCTGAATATTCCAAAAGCACTATGCAGGATGGGGAGCCGTAACCTCCATGTAAGGTCCTGATCACACAAACTCAGGTAGGTAAATTGCTCTTCTCACTAAAATAACACACACACATACAAAACCAGGGCTAAAAGGACATTTATAGCAAAATATTTTTAAGTGACAGGACACTGCTCTGCTGAGGATGTGCTTAAGTAACAAAGTAACTCTTGCTAATCAACAAAACATTTACAACTTTAACTCTTGAAACTGACTTGCAATGAGCACAACCAGGTTTGTGGTTTGGGAGGCTTTTCTGTTTGTTTTTCTTCTCTGAAACAGGCTCCAAAGCACACATTCAAACACTGAATACTGTGATCTCTTTTTATTATTTTTTTTTAATAGAGTTTTAAAAGAAAGAGGAGCAAAACTCACACTGAACTCTCCAACAGAGGTGGGCAACCTGGGCAAATCATTCCTGAACGCCGGACTTGTGGAAAGGTTTTAGAAGGAAAGGTGCCAGAAACACAGCCATGCCCCTGCACTTATCTGTTCTTCATTTGGGTTTGTGCTTTTCTCATGGCAAAGATGGCAAACAGGGCTTTGGACTTTTCTCCTGCAGTGTCAACTTCATGTAAAACAAGACTTCCCACTAACAACTAGAAAACTAATTAAAGAGTACAAAAACCATCCAGTTCAGCCACTCTAAAGCAGACAGCATCACAGAAACAACAAAAAAGTATTTAACAATTTTTAATACCTTTCCCAGCAGCTCCCTGTGTGTTCTGAGCTCCAAGAGTGAGCTGGGATAGCAAAGTTCATCTCTGCGAGAAGTCAAGAGAACCATGCTCATGCCTCCCAGCAGCAGAGCAAAGGAGCTTGGCCTCCACTGTCAAACGTGATCTCAGCTCCTACCTGTGAGCTACAGGAATGGAAAGGGGACATATCACCCATTTTCCAGGTAGAGGAGGGGATGCAGCCCCAGGGAGGAGCTTTCTCTTGCCCAACACAGCATAAAGCTGGGGTTGGGTGGAGCGGCGATGAAAAGGGAGAGGAGGGCATGGTTCTGGTGCCCACATCCCACTCCCAGGGCTGCCAGGCCTGCACAGGCTGCCACATCAAATAGCCGTCCTGAGCCACACTCCTGACAGGCATGACAGGCAAAGCCCTCACAGCAGGACCGGCGCAAGGCTCCTTCTACCCAGGGCCATCACTGCCTATGTCTGATGCTCATCCACCACGACTGGCAGCAGCTGATGCCTACGGATCATGCAGAAACCTCAATCCCTCTCTCTGGAGAAGCTCCACAGTTTGCCAGGCAGCTGCAGTTGAACAGGCTGCAACATACACCCTTGTCCTGGTCCCTGTGTATGTCTTTTTATCATTGAAATGGGATCTGGGACACGAGGACATGCAAGGAGGATGGCAAGGACATGTCTGTAGCCCCAGCACCTCTACAGACAGAGGCACTTGTCAGAAGATCATTGCCACCATTGGTGGGCTCTGCTGAGGGAAGCCAGGCAAATCCCAGGGCAGACCTTCAGCACCTCACCAAGGGGGATTTTATCCAAAACTGAGGCCTCCTGGCTCCCTCCTCAGTGCCATCTTACCAAGGAAAGTCACAGGTTATTTTGTGCCCCAGGTTCTTCTGCTGTGATAGGGTTGCTCAGCCAAAGGGGTAAATTACACAAGACAGTTCCTTTCAGGTCAAATATTGTGCTGTGTTCCTACAGCCCTGTGCCCACCAGCACCCTGCCCAGGCACTCTTGCCATCCTCTGTGACAGGGGGCCACCAGCCCAGCACCCAGTGGTGCTCCTCCCTACAAGCCTTGTGCACCAACACAGAGCACACAATCCACGCACCAAAGTCTCTGCCTGAGACCTCAGTAGAAACAAAACCATTCAGAAAAAGCATAATTAGCAAAGATTAAATAGCCAGGACGTCTGCTGGCAGCTGGAAGGGAAGATGCAGACCCACACTGCCCCCAGAGAATCAGAGCCGCTGCTTCCCTGCACCCTCCAAGAGCCCTGCAGGTCCTGCCCTGCAATGTGCCTGGCAGGAGGTACGGAGCCCACTCGCCCCCATCACTAGAAAGTGTTTGTGCCACAGAGTGTACAAAATCCTTCCTGTCTTCTCTTCCAAATGCATCTCACCCTCTCTCAACTGGGACCCCCTCATAAAAATAAGAAGAGACAGGCCTTTCCTGGCATTTCCTTTTTCTGAAAAGGCTGTAAAATTTTCCAAGCATAGCCAGAGCCAGAGCAAAGTTTGTCAGGAGCTCAGCTCATTAGACCGCTGCTCAAGGAGCCCCGCGGGAGGCGCAGGCTGCATAATTCAAAACAGCTTGGACCCTGGAAAAGAAAATAGAAACCAGGCTGCAAGAAGCAAGGGGGGCAGCTCTGGCTCCAGCGTAACCCCTGCTCCAGGAGCGCCCTATCTGCAGGGCTCGAAGAGCCCCAGCCCCAGCAGAGGTTCTGCAGCCAGCCCAAGAGGAGCTGGCACCAGCCAGAGGAAATTCCAAGCCTGTTGCTTCTGGCAGCTGTGCCGGGACCTGGCTAGGACCTCGGCAACCTGGAAACCGGCTACTCAGCAATTTTCTTGCCATCCAGAGGGCTCGTTCTGAACCACAGTTTCACTTCCTGCGTCGCAGCCCAAGAGGCAGGGAATACCAGAGGCAAAAATCCGTTTGCTCAAACGTTGCTGTGACTGAGGCCCCCCAAACTGCTCCTCTCTGGGACAGCAGTCTGGAGCTGCTGCTGTTCCCCCCCCACCCAGCCCGTCGCATCTGGGGGCGGGGAGAGCAGAGGAAACTTGCTTGGACCAGCCCTAGGTCGCCCTGGCTCCTTTTGGTCCTTGCCAGAGAAAAGTTCAAACAAGGCTGCACAGATGCAGGACACAGGCAGCTTTCAGCCCAGCCTCACTGCTGTGCTTGAGGCTCGCCTGCGGCCGGACCCACTCCATTCAGGCCCTGTCTGGCCCCATCCCCTGCTGCAGACCCGTGCTGGAACGAATCCTGCTGAGGAAGTGGTGAAAGCTCCAGTGCTGCAGGGGATTCCACAGCCTTGGCCAACTTGCTGTTGGGAAGAGTAGCCCAGAGATGCAGTCCTTGCTCTCAGTCACTGCCTTCAGAGCTTCCCATCCAGCTCCTCACCATCCTGAGCCTGGCAGGGCTGCAGGAAACCTACATCATGGCTGCTCAGGACCCTTGCAACCCTCTTTTTACAAGCCATCATGCTCTACTGCTCGCAGCCTCGCACAAAGCCTTTCCCAAGAAGCCAGGAGCCCAGCACAGTGTAACAACAGAACGAAGCAATAGCCTTTCCAACCAATGCTGAAAACCCTTCCCATCTAAGGGCAGCTCAACTGTTCACTGATAAACAGCTGCTCAGCAGGATCTTTCTCCAAAGAGGATATTAATATATTTTCTATTAGGAAGACTGTGCAATACTCCACAGAGTCCCTGCCTGCAGACCCAGGCAACCAACACACACCTGCTCAGTAGCCAAGGATATGGTTTGCTACTTCTGCTGTAACCACACCAGTGGCAGCTTTCTAACTTAAGTTTTCTCAGCTGGGCAAATTGTGGAGATGAGACAGTCAGGGACTAGAAAGCTCACAGACACACTGAGCACTGTAGATACCTCATGAGAGAAGCTCCTGACCTCCACCTTCTCAGAGGGCTGGAAAAGCCTCTTACGCCTGGACTCAACTAGGAGGCTGAGACCCAAGGAGGAAGCTCAGGAGGAGTGGAGCGATGAGCAGGAGTCAGAAACCCTGGCTTCTGTCCCTAGCTCTGCCCCATATTCCCTTCCTGTCTTTGGTTAAGTAATTTCCTTTTACTTTTCCTCCCAGTCTCTATTTCAGAGGTGAAAAAAACAAGCCCTTGATTTTGCACAGCACTTGAAACCTCCTCTGGCCTGTGACAGTACAGAACATTGGTACCACCAGAGGCTGTGAGATACCCAGCATGCAGGAGCCACGCAGATCACAGTGCTTCTTCTGCTTACATGATGAGAAGCACAGAGCCTGTAAACAGTCAGTACTGCTGAGCACCTTCTACACAAATCATATCCTGGCCTGCTCCTCTCCTCTGCCACCAGGTTAAGCCATGACAGAGGAGCAGTACAACCACACCAGCATCGCTCCAGACAGCCCACCTGCAAGGAGGTGGCCCTCAAACAGCAGCAGCAAGGATGGATGAGGAAAGATTGAGCAATGAGAGAAGCAGGGTTAAAAGGAAAAAAAACCACACCCTAAAAACCAACCCAACCAGTAGCCTGAAGAGACAGGCTGGAGCAGAGGTGCCTGAGGAGTTCAGCCCTCCACTCCCTAACAGATATGTCCTGTGGCCTCCCACATACTTCAGGGAGAGGGAAGACCAGTAGGCATAGGCAGGAACAAGGAGCACTCTGTGGTTTTGCTCAGTATTTCAGGCCATCTCTCACACAGGAGGAGCTCTGCTTTGCTTTCCAAGTCTCGCCCTCTCTGGCACGGATCACAAACCTGGCTGCCGGCCCAGGACTTGGCTCCAGCAGAGCTCCTCACCAAACAGGGTGACGCCCCACCTCTGGGCACAGTGCACAGCCCAGTCTTAAAGCCATCTTGAGGCTACTACCCCAGCATCAGAAGAGGATCCCCAGAATCCCCAAGCTAGGATTCAAGGCATCTTAAGTCACAGCTGACAAAACCAAATCCAGAATCTAGCTCTGGCTCTCAGGGGAAGCTAAACCCAGCAACAAAGTGCCATTTTCTCTACCAATTCTGTCTGAAGCCAACAGACAATCTGGGAAGCGCAGCATCCGAAAGACAGTCAGGCCCACCTACCATGTTCCTCTGCCTGCAGCTGCCCAGAAAGACACACCAGGACAAGATGCCAGGTGAAGGTCCTGCCCTTCCATCACTGGCAGTGAGGAGGGATTGGAAACCATGCACCCATCTGACAATCCAGCAAGGACACTGGAATACAGGGGACCTACTTGTGTCCAGACACTGGCAGCTGCCAAAGAACCAACCCATCTCTCCAGAAACAGCTGCACAAGTGGGAAGCAGGCCCCATGCCCCTGGCTGTGCCAAGCCGGGACATGCACCCAGCGACAGCGGAACAGGTTCCCATTTGGCACTTCAGGGTGCCGCAGCCCACCATCCTCACACGGGTTTCTCTGGCAGAGAGTCACTGCCAGCATCAAGGCAGTCCTGCCCACTGGGGAGCTGTGTCTCTCCAATGGCCTGGCCCATGCCCTAGAAGAGGGATAGCAGGAGCACAAGATGGGAAGGGAGGTCTGGGTCCAAGTAAGCGGGACTCGAAGCTGGTCAGGACGCCCAAAAGGAGCACACCCATTTCCAAGTCTTGGCGCAAGCTTCAGACAGCTGTGTTGAGGTGGCCTGGGCTCCGTCTCCTGTCACACCAGGGACAAGGCTTCCCAGGGCACCGACAAGCATAGCTCTGCTCGCCAAGGATGCCAGGGCTCCTGGCAAGCCACCCCTCCATAGCATGGCTCTCCCTTAAATCAAAAGCAGGTGCCAGTGACACTAACTGCTTCCTCTACAGTGGCTCCTGCTGAGTAAAACCCCGTGACAACAGCCAACACTACCATGAATTGGTCCCAATTAGAACAAAATCCATCACCTTCTCCGCCTTTGAGTTTCAAAGAAAATCAGGTAGGAAGAAAACAAAAGCAGCTCCCTATTCCTAGGGGGAGCCTGGTGCCAAGCAGATGACCTGGAACAGGCACCACGGAAGGAGGAAGGGTGCCTCATCCATGCCACGTGGTTCGGCTGGTGCTGCCTGCCAGGGAGAGGCCAAGGAAGGGCAAAATACAGCAACAGAAACCATCCCTGCCAACCTCCTATAACAGTTCCTGGGTACCCTCCACTCAGGGCTCCCAGAGTGCTCGAAGAATGGAAGGCAAATCAGAGGAGCAAAGACCAACCTGCCAGAAAGGAGCACGCAACTTCAAAACACAAGTCAGGAAGAACTAAGGAATCCCCTTCTGGCTATCCTCAAGCCAGCAAAGCAGCTGCAATGCTTCCTAGGTCCCTTGCTCAGAGATGGGTGCATTTTTCCACAGCTACAGCACTACAAGAAACCTCATAGGGTAGCTTTAATCTCATGGAGATCAACCACATAAAGTCAGTATTCCAAGCACCCCCTAGAAACACGTGAAGACAGAAGATGCATCTGCCAGTCAATATTTCCCTGAAAGGAAAGGAGAGCTGAGTGACATGGAGTCCTGACCTGCCTTAGATTTTGATTTGCCAGAAGGGTCATGCTGGCAACCCTCCCAGCACTTCGCTGATGCAACTTAAACAGCACTGACAAAATATTGCTGCATCTGTATTTCATATCACTCTGATGTCTCTGTCCTTCAATATTTCATATATCTTTGCACCTATGTACCATACTTCCTATTTAAAATGCCAAAAGCAGTCACAAACATAGCACAGCTCTCCTATGTTCCCCCTTGTTCCAGGGCACTAGTGCGACACTGGGTCTTTCCCAAAAGAGCAACAGCACAAGGAAAATAATACTTGCAGGGCAAGCTCTGGGCTTCTGCTCATCTAAGGCTATGGAGGCCAGCAGCATTCCTGGAGGAGGCAGCTCAGAAAAAGGCTCACAGGTGGAGCAGACCCCCGATGCCTTCTCAGGCAGGAACAGCAAACCTGTGTTTTTCCACAGCAGCTCCCACTCGCAGAAGAGGCCTCCTTGGGAGGTCCACTGGTCAGGACATGTAAAACTGGATGGAGCTCTAAGAAATGAAGAACTGGACGCCAGCCTGCAGCATTGGGTCAGCATATGGCTAGACCCGAGCAGCTTAAAACCCATCATAGCAGCTGGAATACACAACTAGCGCCAGCAAGAGCAGATCTGGCCCTCCAGGCGACACAGACACATCCTCAAGCACTCCAACAGATGAAAACTTTCACTCTTAGCAGCAGCTGAGCCTGACGCAGTGATCTGAGACACTACAAAGAAATGAAGGCTGAACCCGACACTGTACTGGCAAGAGATGGGGCACAGAATTAATCCCATCTTTTACTCAGGACATGGGTGATGCTCCACAGAGGGAACCAAGAGCCTCCTCTCTAGCCATTGCTCCCTTCCATACTCCTCCACACAGCAAGCACTGCTGGGAGGAAAATGCTCACAGCCTTTCTGCAACAAAAACAGCAGCAGGGGCAAGGAAAACCAGCAAGTACAGAGGACATGATGCCAGCTGGGTCAACGACTTTATAGACAAGTCAAAGGCTTAGTTGAGCTTGGACCTTAGGGACTCCAAGCCAGCACAAGCAAGGCCCTCAGGGCTCTATGGCCTTGAGTCAGCCTGGAACCGAAGTGAAAGTCCAGCACATCCCCAGCAGCTACCCTGGAGCAGCGAAGCTGATGAGCTCAGTACTTTCAGCTTTGTGATGGCCCAGTTGCTTCAGGCAGTGGTCTGTCTCCCCTGTCACACAGGGTCACCTTCCAACAGCAACACAGCAAGATGCAAAAGGTGGAGGGCTTTAAAGCACAAAACATAACTATTTTGCCTTCTCCAACTGAACAACACCTGTGTTTTCAAGTTTCTGAGTAAGTTTTCCCTTAGCTGCTGCTTTTTTGTTTTTCCAGTGAGGGGGTGTCTGGAAAGAGTAAAGTGACTTTCAGGACAGGTAACACAGTAACACCTACAACATTGCACTGTAGAAAATACCAAACTCCAAGAAATGGATTTTCTAGGTAATGAGGATACAGGCCAGGTTGGGGGGGAGGCACTGATAACACCACCTGCTCAGCTAAAATGGCAAAACACATGTTAAAAAAGACACAAAAAAAATTCTAGACCACCTAGGGTGTGAATGCTCTAGAAGTCCCTGATGGAGAAGACAGGCGCTGTAGAGACAGCACATCAATACACTCATCTTTCTACCAAGATGAAAGAGAATCAGGCAACACTGACCTACCGATTTTTGCACTATAACCAGTCTTGGGTATGTGTTATATACCCACACGTGGTGCCAGCCAGCACTATCACAGGCACCAGAGTTAAAGGAGGTCTCGCTTCAGCACTGACATGGAGTCACCATGCGACCTTGGACAAATCACTTCCTCCGTGACTCACTTTTCTTATCCCTCCTGCTGCCAAAGTAGCAAAACAAGGCGCACAAACATCCCTTTGCAGAGACCTGGTGACTGAGGTGTGGAAGGGGCTGTGCGTCTTACTGCGTGCCTGGCAGGAAGCAGCGTGTGGGCAGGACGAGGAGCAGTAGACCCACGTTCACAGCACGGATCCCGCAGGTCAAGAGCACAGCGCTGAGGCTCCCGCAGCCAAAGGCGCCCGGTCGTCCTGCATGCCACGCTGTCGGCAGCCCTTGGCCTGGCACAGGCAGGACTCAGCCGTGTGTCACTGAAGCCCAACACTGTCAAACAGCGCTGTCCCCACAGCACACAGATGCTGCACACAACAAAACAGCCTGCCCTGTCATGTAGTGTTACTCGTGTTCAGATATGCATCCTTCTCACATTTCTACTCCAGCAAGTGGTTGCTAGCAGAGCAGGGCGAGGACAAGTTCACCACCTGCTAAAAACACATCCCCAGCACAACACCGGACAGGTTTTGTTACATCGGTTCCCTTCTGTGTGAAAGGAAAGCACATACAAATGGTGTTACCCCCCCTTTTTCCTTCAAGCTGAACACATACCTGGTTTACCTCAAGAGGAAACAAGAGTCCATGGAGTAGGACCCTGTAAAGAGAGGAGAGAGGTCTCTCCTGACACTTAGGATAAGCTCTGACAGGCTTATTTAAACCCTATATGAAACACAGCGAATCTGGATACAGGAATCCCAGTTCCAAACCTCCCTGGGGCTTTAGCAGCACCGATAACACCTCGCAAAACCCAGAGCAGACCGGGCAAAACCCGGCACAATGCAAGTAAGTTCTTTGCATCTGGAGTGGAGCCCCCACTGGAGGCTTTTTAGCCCTCCAGGAATCACCAGCGGTCACAGCAACGGGTTACACGGAGCCGGGACGAGGGGACCCCGAAACTGACGAGGAAAGCGGGAAGGGCCACGCGTCCCGGGGGCGATGCCCGAAGACAGCGGGAGCGCTGACAGCGTGTCCCCAGCCGGCCGGTGTCCCCGGCTCGGGCCGGGCCG
>NW_009951820.1:800520-801190 GCF_000747805.2 Chaetura pelagica | reverse complement strand
GTAAAAATAACACCCCCGCGCGCTCATTAACCGCTTCCTGGTCGCGGGCGCTGTGCCGGCTCCCACGGCCTGACCGGCACCAGGGTGCCGGGGGGCACCGGGACTGCGCCGGGGGAGAAATCGGGACCGGCGAGAACGGCACCGTACCGAGGCGGTCAGCACCGGGACCGGGGCGACCGAAACCGGCACTGCACCAGAGGGCCCCGGGGAGACTGGGGACGACCCTGCCACCAGCAGTCCCCGCCCAGAAGCGGCGCCCGATCTGGGGTCCCCTGCCAGTGGCCAGCCAGGTACAGGAGATGTCGCGCACTCAGCTGTCGCACACACACACCATTGTACACAGACCCCAGCATCGCCTCTGCATCCCAGACCTCCCCACGACAGCATCAGGACTTCTGCTGAGCATCTCTCTGCCCGGCTTTTTCACCGAAAACATCACCGAGTTCTGGTTGTATCCTGCTTTTGAGCCTCGCCGTGCTGGGGAGATCCCCCACCGCAGCCCCCCTCTGCCTCCTCACCCATACCCTCTGCTCAAGATACACAAGGGCTGGCCCCTTTGCCTGGGAAGCGCAACGTGTTAGCCTTTACGAACAAGTTTGCCTTGTGTTAACCATCCTCCTCCGCTAAGCAACAGCCTCCATCGACAGGTGGGGGTGATGTAGGGGCGCCC
>NW_009951820.1:776993-799882 GCF_000747805.2 Chaetura pelagica | reverse complement strand
GCACCGGCCACCCGACCGCACCTCGAGGTGCTCCAGAAGGAAGTGGGGCAGGCGGCCACACATCTCCCTGCCCTGCTGCCAAACTCCCAAATGCCTCATCAGCAAACAGTGATGTATTTTCATGCCTTAATCCTTCCCTGTAGCAGCACTGGGCTGGTGTCCCTGCAGATGCACACATATGTACAGTGGGTTAAGGACAGTACCCAGCTACTCCTGCCAGGAGCAGGCTGGCAGTCCCTTCCCTCCAACCACAACATGCAGAGCTACCTGCCCTCTCAGCCCTCTGGCTGCCTCTCCCTTCCAGGCTTTCTACATCACAGCCCCTCGCATCTCTCCCAACTTGCACACATGAAAGTGGCAGAGCAAGACTGGGAAAGGTCAGCAGGAGGACCAGCCGCTGCCGGCTCAGCAGTGAGCCTCTGTCTTTAATTAACATCTGCCAGACTAGCCGCCCTCCCTACACTTGACTCCAACTCCCAGTCTCCCCTTCCCTCCTCTATCATTATACCCACGCTAGGAAAGACAGGGAGGGGAAAAGACAGGGAAGCAAAGTCCTTGGAGCTCCTCAAAGCCTCCTCCTGTCACCACTACTCATCCCAAGAGCTCCCTGGCCAAGACACCCAGACTGGCTGCTACCTGCCCCTCACTTGAATGGAGCTTTGGAGCCTTTGGAGCACAAAACATTAATGCAGAAAATCAGAAGTCTCCCTTCCAAATCAGTCAAGGACCATGAGGGATCCACCTGTGACCATAACTCCAACCTTCTCTGGGAAGAATAAGGACCAGCCACCCAGAAGCTCCTGAAACATTCTGCCTCTGTGAGATGCGGAAGACACAGGGCTACAGGAACAGAAGGCTCTGCCTCATCCTGTCATGTTTCTGTTGACAGGGACATCCAAAGTACATGGAAACTGGGTCCCAAGCCACCTCCAAGGCTCTGGGACTTTTTCATTCCCATTTCCTCTCTAGAATACCAGCCCCAAGCTCAGACCTTTGCAAGACCCCTGTGGGCAAGGTCCTCATTATACTTATGAATATGATTAATTTGGTCCAGTTAACTGTACTGGAATTAATGATGTGACTCACAGTTAGCTGGAGCTGCCTCTTGGTGAAGCGTTTCCCCAGTGGCTCACTCCAGTCCCAGACAAATCCACAGCAGTGGCCTCAGAGATGAACCGGGATGAAGGAAACAAGTCTGGGGATGCAAAACACCTGTTTTGGGAGCAGCCGTCTGCATTGCTGATCCACAGAGGTACAGAGCAGGGAGCTGGTGGCAGCTCCAGCATTAAATCCACATATCTAGCACATGGACATCCCGGGTTCCCCCAAAAAGGCAAAGGTCCAGCAAGGAGATGGAAGCAGCTACATTACTGCTGCAGAGGTAGACTCAGGCCTAATACCATCTTTTCAGATCTCCCCGTGCAAACCTCGGTCCTGCCCACCCCTCCATGGACTCCTGGCTATGGTGCCCTCTGCTCCCCTCAGATGCTGGCACAGATCCTACACCACAGCCTCACAAGTCCCTTCTGTGCCTCCACCTCCTTCAGGCTGCGTCGCAAGGTCTCAATCCCACTTCTGTTTTGATGGTACCACAAAGTTCTTGCTCAGGGAAAGGGAAAAAAAGCCAGTCCAGGAGTGGACACGGGTCCATGCCCTGCAGCCAGGGAAGAATGGGCTCCCTCATTTCGCACTTGTGGTTTGAGTAGGGCAGCTGCCAGCTACCTCTGCCGCCTCAGCAGCCTGTGCTGGTGGCCAGATGGACCTGGGCAGAATCAGGAGAGCCCAGCTTGGCTTCTCAGCTCCTTTCAAATGGGATCTCTGCCCATTTCCTTTAGCACTAACTTATTAACCATCACATCTCCAGCAGGCCAAGGCAACTCACCCACTGCAGCCAGAGGAAACTAAGCAGCACAAACACCACAAGTGAAGTGACACGGCCAGCCATCCAGTCTCCTGCTCAGCATCATCACACCAGAGCTGGGCCATGGCCCCCCTCCATATGCTGACATTTTCCTCTGCTGTAGTCCTAAAGGCAAAAGCACTGGACTACCAGAGGGAAATTTAATCAAGCTGCACTCTTCTCTTCCCAAACAGAAATACGCTGCTGCAACCACAGCACGGCTGACACACCATCGTCTAGCAAAGACAAACTCCTGACACAGTTCCAGGATCACAAAGACACTGAGGCTCAGGATCCTGGATGCCTTGCTATTTCTGCAATGACAGACGTGCTCATAACGCCTGTACAGGTGTATGTTAAAGCCTTCATCCCTTCTTGTGCCTATTGCACGCTCTGAACATCTGCCTCATCCTCCCACCACCTCAGGTGCTCCCGCAGCCCAAGAGAAGTCATCCCAGGTCTGCTGCCTGGTGCACAAACTCCTGATGCCACCAGCATGCTGGCACGGGGGATGGGCTTCACTCCTACCACAACAGCCTGGGCTCGGGCAGCCGCTGCTGCATGCTCCAGCTGTATTTGGGCTGCTCTTTACAATGGGACGCTGGCTTTCCTGGCTATGGGCTGGGTACATCACTGCCCCCAGAGCAGCAAACCCAAAGAAGGCTGAGGTTTTACTGGCGCTTGAGCTCGGAGGGAGCTTCTGCCCCTGGGAGAGCCGGAGTCTGTCGGGCAGCCTGCGGGGCCGGGCACTGCCAGCGGGGCCGAGCACCGAGCCCACGGCCAGCCACGGGGCGCAAGGGGTTAAACCACTTAGCGAGGCCACCGGCGAGATAAACGCAGAATCGGCACAGCCGGCGCCTCCCACCGCCACCCAGGGCTGGGATGGAGGGAGGGAGCAAAGAGGGAGAGGAGGGAGAGAGAGAAGGAGGGGGAGAGACTCTTATCCTGATACGGCGCCTTCCTCTCGAGTGCGGGTTTGGAAAAACTGAGCAGGCAGGGCTGGATCGGGAATGGCAGCGCTCGGCGACACAAAGCCTGCGGAGCCTCGCCGAAAGGACGGGCGGGCTCAGCCTGGCTGCGGGGAGCGAGTCTGGCAGGGCGCAGGCAGGAGAGAGACCAGGGCTGCAGGCAGGAACGTGTACACGCCTGCCCGCAGCAGCGAGATCTTCGTTCCCTGTGGCAGTCCTGGCCGAAGCAGACCCCGTGCGAGATGTGGGGGATTTCGGGTCTGTGCAAACAAGCCGCCGGTTCTCGGCACTATCCGGCTGCTGCGGTCACATTCCTCCACTCCCCCAGGCTGCCCGCAGCCCGCTGACCGCGGGTGGCCTACACTGCTCTGGTCCCTGCCTGCCACAGGGGCTCCCCAGAGCCCCCCTCTGCACATACAGCACATGCTCTGCACATGTGCACATCGCAGATGGGCAAATCCTCAGGCACACACACCAGTGACGGGGGTCGGGGACACTGCCAGGGCAGACACGCTTTCTGCAGGCACGCACAAGCATGAGCAACAACAAACAGTATGAAGGGAGCACAGTGCTTGGGTGCCAGTCCTGGCTGCACCTAAAGCACCAGTGAGCCTGTGGTACATCTTACCACGGGATAACAGGACAGTCAAGGAAGGTGCAAGAACAGCTTCTGCTGTCCCTGCTGCTACAGCAAGGCACAGAGCAATCCCTCCCTTTTATCTCTTTACTCAGTTCCTTCATCTCCAGAGGACTCCTGCAAGATTGGTCACTGCAGGCACTCAAGTCCCGTCAGTGAGTTGCAGATCAGAGGAGTTTTCAGGGAGGTCACAAGCCTGAAAAAAGTTCTGTTTCATTCAGTATCTCTATTCATATTTGGGTCTGTCAAAATCACCACTTTGTAAATGGGGTCACAACCAGAAAAGTTAGTGATGCCTTGTGCCATTTGCCAGCATGACAAAGACTCACGCTGACAGTGGCTTTGACCAGCATTTGCTGCTCTCATTTCCACACATGCAGTCTCCATTCCCAAGATAGTTGCACATCTCGGTGCGTGCAATGCCTCAACCACACAAATCTCCAGCTGGGAGAAAAGCCTCTTGACCAGCATCTCTGGGGCAGGCCTGCTTTGCAGAGGAGCAGAGCACACACCCTGGCAGGTGGGGCTGAGAAAGCCAGACTCACATGCCCCAACACACAGACCCATCCATCCGGGGTGCTCCAGGAAGGGCAACCACAGGCTCTGCTCCCTTGTTTTTCACCTAGCCCTTGCTTATCTGTGCCCCAGCCTCCCAAAACACGCGTGTGCATTTACACAAGTCTGATAGCATCTTGCTGCCAGAGGTGCCAAGCGTCTCCGCTGACTGCCACGAGGACTCCCACAGGACGCGTGACAAGGAAACCGCCCCTGCCGGCATCACCCCACCGCTGCCCCACCGCTTGCATTTCTGCTCCAGATTTCTCCGCCTCCCTCCACGCTCTCCAAGAACGTGCCCCCGCATCCACCCACCGCACCCCGGCCCCCACGGCGCTCCGCGTGGCGTGCAGCGCGGGGCTCGGTGGCGCCGCCTGGCGGCCACAGGCGGCACAGCGACGCTCCCTGGAGCAGCCGGGGGCTCCTCGCACACCGGCAGCAACGTGGAACGCGGCGGGGCCTCCCCCGCACACTTGGGTCCGGGGCATCCCGGGCTCCCCCTCCCCCGGCGCGGGGTCCTGCTTCCCTCCGCCCGCGGAAGGGGGCTGCTCATCGCAGGCAGGTTTCCCCTCCGCACACCCGGTGCTGCAGCAGAAAACACATCGCCTTGTACTGGCGCCGGTTTCTCTCCCAGGTGACGCGGTGGAGATGCGGCCATCTCCGAGGCTGCGCGTGACAGAGCAGCAGCATGTGCACAGCAGAAGGGGATGTTTTAATTAAGAGGAAAAGGAGAAATTGTGGTCCTAGCGAAGAATGCCAAACAGAGCTTTAATTTCCAGACACACAAGTGAGGAAATGGGTTTCTCCAGTGTGCAATACACCCTCATCCCTGCATTAGAACACCAAGAGCTAAATGAGCCCTCCAACCCCACCAGCAGCAGTAGCTTACACCTGGCACCTGTGCATTATTTCATGGTTCAGACAACCCTTCGGAACGTGACAGGTACCTTCATACCCTTTACAATTGCCCTTTATACTGAGGACTGAGCACCAAAACCCTCTCCCAGGCAGAAGGCAATGTGAGGGGTTGCAGGAGAGCTGCATGTCTGGCAGCAAAGGCTGAACACCAAATACAGGGTTACCTGGCCTCAGGTAACAAGGCCAACTGGATGCTGAAGTGGTTGTCCAGGACAAAAAAAAAAAAAAAAAAAAAAAAAAAGAGGCAGGAAGCAGGTTTAGACAGGTAGAGATGGAGGGAGGCTGCCAAAGCCCTGCTGGGTCTTTAGCAGTGTGACTACACAGAGCAAGGAAGAGCAGAGGCCAGAGTGGCAAGGCTGAAGCAACCTGACTGCTAAGCCCACACATGGGACAGAGAAACAGAAGGACATCCCTCTTGAAAGGCTCTTGGGGAAATCCTCCCCTCTGTCACTGCCCCTTCCTTCTTCAAGTGCAACCTCTCTCCCAATTTAAGCAAATATGCTGCACTTGAAAAAACCATAGCACAGTTTCTTAAGGAACAAAGAAGCCAAAAAATGACAATTCATTGAGAGGTAGTATCACAATTGTTTGCAACTTCCTGTGCATGCTCTTAATCTACCAGGCCAAAGCACAAATTTTTTTGACAATGCAAAAAGGCAGAAAGAAGGTAGCAATGCAAGAACCTCGTGCAGCATCTCCTTCCTTACTGTCTCTTAACCACACAGCAATCTCAGTACCAGCTTGGTTTTTGCAGAAACAGGCAGGAAAATCCCTCAGCACAGTATGTACCACCCTGGTGCTGGCTTCCCAGGCCACCAGAGACAACAGTGGACTCAAAGCAGAAAAGAGCCTTGAGATGAGCAGGACTCCCTTTCATAGCAGTGGGATGTGAAAAAGACCAAGCTAAAGACTGCATAAGCAGAATTACTTCATCCAGTCCCTAAACCACCATATTTCCCCAATTCCTCCCTCTAACTGCTGCCTCCATCCAATTATCAGAAGACTTCCAAGCTTCCCCATCCTCTGATAGCCCCAGCTCCATGTCCAAGCTGGAAAAGGGGAAAGAGACAGGGGAAAAGAGGAAAAGGGAAAAAGGAGTTCTTCCAGAAGCCAATTAAATGCAACTGTGAACATAGTTCCCATGGTAACAGCAAGATCCAGGGAAGGAAAGGGAATGTAAATCGGATTATCAAGAGGATGAACAGGGAGGGACAAATAAACCAGTTGCATCCGCCAGCCCAGCCAGGCCACTCAAACACCACCTGCACTCTGTGCCCACCTGCCAAATCGCCTCCTCAGCTCAACATCTGCCCAAGAGCTCCCTGAGACACAGCTTACACTGCTCCAGAGTCACCCTGCAAGGCAAGGTCCCTGCAGCACAACTGGACTCACAGAGTAAGTGCTGCTGCCACCACTCCCAGCCCAGAAACTTTCCCCTGAGTGGGGCAGTATTGCTATAATTGATGCAATATATTACCTTCACTGTCTGACATCTTAACCATAAATGAGGAGGAGGCTCAAAAATACCCTGAACGTAAAAAAATCACTCACGAGACCCAAGAGTTATGTTCCTCCACCCACAAGGGAGACAGAGTACTCCACCAAGACATTCTTGCAAGGACTCTTGCACTCCATGGAGCGAATACACTGAAATCAAAGCGGCTGTCAATAAAGCCAGAAGCACAACAGTTTGCATCAGATGGGTGTAAACCAGCACATCCAACAGCAGCAGAGCCTGTTCCAGCAGTACTCCATGGCTTGAGAACAATCTTCCCAGCAGCACCTTGGCTAATCACTGCATGCTCTCTCTGCTGATTCTTCCCACACTGGAGAGGGTTAAGCCTCAGAAGCACCTCCTGGGGTTTTGCTACCTCTTTTGGCTCTGTTTTATTTCCTCACAGAGGTCAGCTGCCCGGATCTGGCTTGACCTTGAAGCAGAACTGCCCTCTCTGCCACACAAATTGTTTGCGGGATGGGGGGGACATGGGAGGGACACTCAGATCTACTGTGCTGCAGCCCTTTTGGGGACAGACATGAATATTTCACGACAGGGAGATGATGCTTCAGCAGCATCATGCAGATGTGGATGTGTGCTGTGCTGCCAGGGACCCAAAAGGACAGACCCCAGGTCAGCTCCCTCCAGGGAACCCACTAAGAAGCCCCCCAACGGCACAGGGACCTCCTCTGCCCACTTTTGTTCTGCAGGGCCAGCAGCATGAGGAGCCACAGGTAGTGCCAGCAGCTCCTGCACCAAACTGCCATCCTCTACCTGACAGCAGTATCAGTCTCCAGGGCATCCCTAGGACCATAACACCCCATCAGAACACTGCACCAGCCCCAAAATACAGGATTTAACCAAGAGCCCAGGCTTCAAGAAAGGCAAAATACCCAAGTGGAACCAGAAAAGACATCTCTAGTGGGGCTGGACTGCACTTGGCACAGTCTATATAGATACCCTTTGATTTAGGCACTCAATGCAACTTCTTCCAGTCAAAAGGAGAGTGAGGTTTGAGATCCCTGTTTTCACTCCACAATAGCAGGTTCTGTTTAAAAGCCTCTGAAATTCTGGTATCAAAGGAACACTTGTGTCTCCAGAGCACATATAGAGAGCAAAAAGAAAATGGACTAAACAGCATGACACAGAACCACTTAGAGAAGGGCTAAGCTCACCTCAAGCTCTCTAACATGATCTAACAGCAAAATTATCAATAGTACAGTACCAAAGTGTATTCCTATCAGGAATCCTCCGCAGAAAAAAACACCCACCCACCTGACTGAAGTCTCCCAAAATCCAGACATGCAGCAGTGATGCCAAAAGGAGCAAGGAACAAGATTTCAGTAAGGGGAGCCTGTAGAGGACCACAGCTAATTGATACAAAGCTGCTACACTTTTCTTGGACATGCATTTGAGTGGGAGGTGTTTGTTACTGCCAATACATTTTTACTTCATACACAGTTCTTCCACATGAGGTTGAACTGTTAAGAGTTGACAGTGCATCTGTTAAGATTGGCTCTAGAAACCAAATGTTCTTGAAAATACAGAGAGAAACATGCTGTGCTTGCCCTTCATCTTCCCAGCCATCCAGCTCCCAGTACCGTGAAGAAAAGCCATATGGAGCAGCCCGCGTGCACACAGGTGGCCCAAGGGCGGCCACATTTAAAGCATTCCTCTATGTGAAAGGTGCTGCAGGCTGAGGAACACGGAGAGTTCCCCAAGGATATGAAGACTTGGCAAAAGGATGGCATGACAATGTCAGGCTTGTTTCTACAATGGACAATATAATACTTCAAGGAAAGGTCCTGCAGAAGATCTGGGAGAAGGGGTCTCCCCAGTATTCAAATTCCTCTCCCTCTTTGTGTTTCTGTCCTCCCTCCCAAGGCAGCTACCTTGGGCTTAGAGCAAACAGTGAGCCTGCTTCTCCAGAAAGACCTTGTGCCCAGCAGAGAGCTCTGGAACCACCATGGACTACAAACACTGAAGGAGGACATCCCTGCAAACAGAGGAAGATGACCTTCCTCCAAGGTCACAAAATCTTTTAAAAAAAAAAAAAAAAGGGGGGGAAAAAAAAGCTAGGCCAACGCAGCCTCCTCACTTGACCATCTGGTTTTGAGAAGAGCCATCAACCAATGTAGAGCATTTGGCAAGCTTCCTCAGCTGCTGCTCTCCTAACTTGAGTTCTTCTTGGAAATGCTTTAAGCCCTGTGATGCCAAAAGGAAATGAAAAGCGAAAGAGAGAACGTGTGCATGAAACAGAAGAGCAAGGAGCAATTTAACATCTAGTGAGCAAACTGAGACATTCCCCAGCTCCACTTCCAGGTCAGGGAGCAAACTGCAAATGCTGCTGGCCATTCCATAGCTGGGAAACCTCCCACCCAGCCAGGCAGGTGGGAGGAACTGCACACTCAAGCACACTATTTCAAACAAGCTGTTACAAATCCCCCAACATTTTTTCACAAGTCAGGCTGCTCAAATCAGCATCCCAGCCAAATTTCAACTTCAGCAATGACTTTCTATCTTTCTAAATTCCCTCTCTCACTTTACTTTCTTCTTTGTCCCAACCACTGTGCAACAGCACCGTGTGCCTGCAGTTATGTGTGCTGCTCCAGCACGGTGCTCCTCCACCAGGACAGACAGAGACAACCTTACAAACCAAAGTCATTGTGGATGAGAGCTGCAACAGTCTTCCTGAAGTTTTGCCCTGCTTCTGCCTGATGCCAAACTCAGCTCAAATAGAGAGGTACCGCTCTCCACCGAACAACGTGCCAGTGCAAAGGGAACGTTTCACCCAGCTTGTGGAGAGGGCAAGGAGGCACACAAATCCTCCAGCTCTGCAAGCTCCCAGGCTGCCTCACTCTCTGTCCTCAGGCATGCTCTGCCAGCACAAGCCCTTTTGCTCTTTCCAGGGAAGCAGCAGCACTGGTAGCGCAGCCGGGTGGCAGGAGATGGGCTGCAGCATTTTGCGAGCTCAGCCTGCCTAATTAACATGCAGCACATGGCTCAGGCAGATTTTAGATTACTCCTTCCTGACACTGGGACCTCGTGCGTGAGTCAGAGGCTTGCACATTTGCTTCCCCTGATCCCTGCCAGCCCCAAGACATGGCAAACTACATTTTTAACAGTTCCTTAATTTCTGCATGCAGACAACCTTCTTCTCACTGTTGTGAAGAAGCAGAGTCATCCTCTACTCCCCAAACATCATCATCATGCACATACTGACCACCCTTGTTTTTTCTCACAGACATGTCCAGACTTGGCAATAGCCTCCCATAAGCAGGTATGGCAGACTGCCCTACGCTCACACCCCCTCTACTCATTTCCCCTAGTTCCTGTACAGTGCTTCAGCTTCCCTCAAAGCGCACAGAGAAGCCAGCCCTTTTCCTTCCCCAGCCCCATGGTAATGGGGCACAGGCACAGCTGAAGGAGTAGAGAATCCCCATGTTAAATATGCTAATGCCCCAGCACAAACAGGGCAGATATTGTTTCCCAGTGCATTTCTGCAGATCTGTCCTGTGCAGCAAAGGAGTTCAATATCCAGGCTTACAAGATCCTCCCACTAATACCTGCCCTGACATTCATCAGCCTGTCAGAGCAGCAGAGGTGAAACCTCATGGACTCCTGACCCACAAGAAGAAAGCAAGCATTAGTGCACTGCAACCACCAGGGACCCACAGCTGATAAGCACATGTCCAGAGGGACAGATGAGCAAGTTTCAAATGCCCTGATCTGCACAGAGCTGTGAGATATTCTCACTTTCTGTCTCAGGAGCTGCACAAGACTCAGGCCAGCTGGGATGCCCACTGTCAAAAGGAAAGTGGGAACTGAGGAACTCTCTCACATCCACTTATTTTACAAGGATGAGTGTGTTGGCACTCTTGGGACTGAAAATCTCCATGCAGGGAACAGGGAGGCACCTGGCAAGAGAAACACACCTGGATCATCGGACCTGGACTGTCTTCCCATGGGCCTTGACTGCCAATTTACACCAAAAGTCCAGAAGCAAAAGGCTGTAGACACTGTTCCTCTTTTCAATTTCCCACCTTCAGTTGGGCAAAGCAAAGCTTCTCCTTTACACTACATGCTCCTCTCCAAGCCACAGAAACCTCTGGCTCAATACTTCCATCTTCCATGTTTCCCCTCCAAAACCCTTCTTCCTTGTCTATTAGCATTATGCAAAGCATTCAACTGCCAATGTGAGTGAGACTTCAGGCAGAAATCCATCTATTTCTCCCCTCCAGCTCTTAATTAACATGTGGACTTTAATTACATTCCCTGTTTTTGTGACAAAATATGTCACTCTCCTCCACCTGCTCCTCCCCAAGATCATTACAAGAGCTCCAGTAATAATCATCACCATCCATCTGTCTGGAGCAAGGTGGGGGCACCTGCTCCATCTTCCCAGGCTACCCCATTCCACCTAGCCCCCAGTTACTCATTCCTCGGAGAGGCAGATGCCCTGGTCCCGTTCCAAGGGAGGGTGTAGAAGCACTGCTAACAGGTTGGCACAACATATTGCCAGGGCTGGACCATACCTGCAGGCTTTGGCTGCAGCAAAGGCATTATGATTCAAGGATGGACACAGAAGCAGACAAACCAGCGAGGAATTAGGGATTCTCTTCCTTTCCAAAGGGAAGGATGGGCTGCCCTCCTGCTGAAGGATCCTCACTACTTACACAAGGCACAGCAAACACTGACAAGAAGCTCCGCGGTAACACTCATCTGGTTCACAGACCCACATAGTAAAAAATTAGGACTCCCTAAAAATGCCTCCCCATCCTCAAAGATTCAGCCACTAGAAAAGCAATCACCTTAGTCAATCACAAAGCATTCGCTCCCCTGAAGAAAGTGAAAACTGAGACATTCTTTCCTATCCAGCCAGATGGGAAAAGGCAAGAAGATGATACGATTCACCCAAGCATGGACCTTGGTGCAGTCAGGCTTTCCTGAAGCTCAGGCATCTGTCTACAGGTAACTCAAACTGCTACCATTCCCCTCACAAGACTAGGAGCCTCACACAGATGCAATCTGTCACAGTGGGGAGACCAAGTCCTACACAACATCTACCTTGGATTTGCAAACCCAAAAATCAGACAGACTATTTTATCGGAATGCTTACAATTCACCAGCCAGCTCTTGGCTTTGTCCACTTCCAGAGGTCCAGGAAATGAGATTTTCCTTAGTTGTTATTTTACACTTCAGACTTCCAGTGCTCCTCAAAGACTTAATCTCTAGCCATCCTGGCAGCAAACTGTAAGGTACTACTAAACTGAATATCAAGCTATGCAACATTTGCTCTAGTTTGCAGACAGGCAGAAGACAGCAAGCTGCCCACCTCTTCCATTGCCAAGTTCTGAAGAATCAGCAATACTTCACAGAGCAGACATGACATCAGGCTCTTGGGACAGGGACAATAACATAAGGGCAGCATTGAGCAATCGCAACACGAAGGAGATACACAAAGGACTAGAAGTATGGCTTAGAGTCCACAAGGCAAGGGCTGCATGATCCAAACACACAGCTAATGGCATCATATGTAATTTGGATGGAAAGAAGAGCTCACAGCAGAGCTCTGAAACCCATATTCCTCCTCAGTCCAACAGCGCAAGAAAAACAAGCAATTGCCCAAGCAAGAGAGTGTCGATAAGCACTGCAGAAGGGAGACAATGCCCCTTTAAATGTGACTAAAGTGTTGTCAATGGATCTGCCATGGTAGGAGTTAATCCCCCCCCCAGCCCCTCTCAGCCATCGTGATGGGATAATTAGATGCGAGGGCTCAGCGCAGATGATGCTCCAGTTGCTTAGCAACTAATGGTTTCCATGGAGATGGCAAAGCACAGCCTTTGGAGCAGCAAGTGAGCAGTGCAGCAGGGCAGGGAAAGATGCCTTAAACTCCTGCACAGATCCTCTCCTCCAGAATCACCCAAAGGCCTTGAGGTATTAGGGGAGTGTGAAGGGGGTGCCTTAAAGATACAACATCCCTGTTTCAAGCAGAGGTAAAAAGGAAAGGGCTTTGATTTTTAGACTAAACTTTCAGTGGCATGGTCCTCCTGATCTCAGTGACTCTCCTCTAGCAGGATGAGCGAGGCTGAATCACAAAGAGTGGTCAGAGGCTCATGCTCCTCTACATGGGTCACCCTGCTATAAGCAGCTGAACATGATTCCAGCATCAGTTCTGGCACCCAGGGGCTGGGAGGTGAACACACACACACACTAATGTGTTTAGATTTTCAGCACTGTCCAAGAAGAAGCCATGTGCAGGCATCCAGCCTGGCCCTGGACCAGCAGGCAAGAGGAGGTTCCCCCTCAATTCTGCAGCTCCACAACACCTACAAATCATAGAATCATCAAGGTTGGAAAAGACCTTCGAGATCAAGTCCAAGCCTCCACCCTACAACTCCCAGCCACTAAACCATCTCCTGAAACACCACATCTACCCACTTTTTTAACACCTCCAGGGACAGCACCTCCACCACCTCCCTGGGTATTCAGTTCCAATGTGACACTAGCTATAAAACAAGAGAAGTCTTGCCAGAATAACAGAGATGAGGTTTATTAACTTTAGCCCCAGTCTGTAATCTGGTGCTTCCTTCAACATGAGCAATTCCTACTGCTTTATTACTGCTGCTCCCTGCACCCCGGCAGCATCTCACTGTTCCCAAGCATTGCAGCCATGATCTGCCTCTCTTCTCACTAAACACAGCACATGCTGGCTGTGCAGCTGCACTGCTGCAATCTTGTCATCTCATGACCCAAGTAGAGAAAAGCTCTGTTTGTGTTTTGCTAAGAAAGCTCCGGGACACACAATTGGGGTTGCTGATTCAGTGCTAGGTGGTCTTTGCCTCCTTGGGTGGTACAGGGATGGCCTGCTTGCAGATGACAGCCTTAGGTGTTACAGCTCTGGGAACATCTCAAGCCTTGACATCACAGAAGGGGGTATGGAAACCAGAAGACAAGCCCTGCTCTCCTCCCTGCATCCAGCCCCACTCTTATGACAAGAAGCATCCCTTGCAGAGAGAACAGAAGCCTGCGTGCCTTGGGCACTGGCTGCAGCACAGGACTCGTTGCTTTTCTTTTCCCCTTCCCACCTGGGAGGGGACTGGCACATGCTCCACTCTGCCATGTGCCATCCCTTCATGGTAGAAAGCACATGGAATGGAGAACAGAGAAGAGCCCTCCCTCGGGCAGTGGCTGAGCCAGAAGGTGACATGTGCTGCTGCCGAGGGGCAGCCAGAGCAGACTCTGGGACCCCCAGGTGCATCAGTCAAAGGCACCAATTTCAAGATGCTCTGTAGCTCCTTCATCCCTTCACAAGTTACTTTGCCCTCCCTGGAAGCCCATGGGATGCCTGCTTCAACACCCTGCAGGGATGGAGCCTCCCATTGGCCAGCCGGCACCAAGGCCTAACTTAGCAGCAAGCGAGGTCTCCTCCCTGGAGCCCTGTCCTGATCCACCCGGGGCTTTAGGAAGGTACGAGTGCAGAGTCGCCAAAAAAGTTGCAGAGCGTTTCAAACTCTGTCCCCTATGGCTTTCAAAGAGGGAAATCAAAGGGAAGCGCCGTGCTTTGTTCCGCAGGGGAGCGGCACGAAAGGTGAGCAGCAGCGAGCCCGGCAGAACCGGTCGCTTCAATCGTTTGCCAGCTCACCTTTGAAGTGGTTTTAAAAATCAGGGAGGAGGGGCAGAGACCCAAGTTCAGCTTTTTCACTGCAACTTCATAGAATTTGAGGACGTGGGGGATAAGAGACTGCCTTTCCCCCACCAGAAAAATAGCCTTTCTGTTCAGAGAGACTAGAGTATGGCTAATAAAAAAGGCTGCACTACCCATCAAGTACATCTGTGTGTCCTCATGTCCTAAAGAGGCTACGAATTACTGCAGTGGTGGCAGCAGCATCTGCCTGCAGCACAGACAGAGCCAGGCATCTGCAGGACTAACCAGCCACCCTGACACAGTCCCCAGTCCGGTACTGATGAAGCAACAGACCCTCACCAGTCCACATCCTTCTCTCTGCCTTGTGCTCCCTCGACCCTTGCCCACCTGGCACTGTCTCTCTTGAACAGAAAGGACTGCTTTTAACCCCAGCCCACACAGATCCTGGGAACTCCTTCTATAGTATAATCACAGCATCAGCCACTTGCTGCAGGACAGGGAATGGAAGCAATGCCAACTCAGCAAGAGTGGCACTGCATGAGGACAAGCCAGGCACCTACCATGCACCCTGTGCTAGGAAGACTGGGATAGGTACCAATTACTTCATTGGAAATTAATCTCCTTTCTACCACAGAAATATATATATATTCATACACATATATAAAGAACACAGTTGATTGGCATGACCAGTATTCACAAGCCCACTGAGCTTGCTTCTATACCAACACCACCAACTGGGCAAAGCCAAGACAAGACAGGAAACCCTCTTGTCACCACAGACAAGCAGATGTCACTCTGCACACATTAAAAGCTTTCAGGAGCTGTGGAGTACAAAAGTCACTCAAGCCAGTTTTGAATAGCAACTCTGAGTCAGAAGCCAAGGTATAGAGCTCCCCTGTCTTTAGGGGAGAGAGCGATCTCGGGTCCAACATCTTTCAGAAACAGGAGCAAATCTTCTGAGAAGACCTCTCTCAGCTCATTCATTCACATGCATGAAGCCATAAGCCTGGCTGAAGACTTCTACAAACACCTCACACACACAGAAACAGGTGTCAGACCCTGAGAAGCAATGGAGCACACTCACAGTCTCAAATAAAAAATGCCTTTTCTCTTGATTCGCAATAAAGTCTTAATCTAAAACATCAGGAGATAGGAATCAGCAAAGAAACAGAGCCCAACTTGCCCCCTGACCCCAACCCACATCCTTACAAAGGTTCCCTGGAGGTCTTGTGATTATGAGGTGTGTGGGAGTAGGAGAGACCAGTAAAACCATCCCATCAGTTGGCTTCCATACTGGTAACAGTCATCTAGAAAGAGCAGGCTTTGGAGAATCCAGATGTCTTGAGCCAAGGCTCCTCCAGTTTGTTGCCTCTCTACATTTTCAGCTCCATTCACGATGCAGACAGAGATGCTGGTTACTTTGCCCTTCTGTACAAGCCAACAGGTTCTCTTCTAACTTCTGTTTCACCTTCCGAAGCTAGAGGGGACCAAAAAATGAGATGGATTTAGGAGACAAGCAAGAGCTTCTGTTTAAACCATAGGGCATAAGGAATTGGCCATATTGGATCTTATTTGCCATGAATTGGGTCTTTCAGTCTGACCAAGATCCCTCTTCCCCTGGGAAAGCAGGGGTTACAATGCTTTCACCCAGAATACACAATACACAAACCCAGGGAGTTGGGATTCAGCAACGGAACAGCCCAAAGCAAAATTAAGGCCTTTTAGCCTTTTCCTAGACTCAAGGGAAAGGTCTGTCATCGCAAGTACATATTTAAAACATTCTTACGCTTGAAACTGGAAGCCAACCTGTTTACTCCCACTTTTGCTGGCTGCATTGCATAGACTGGGCAGACCACAGGGCTCGTTTCCCTGCTTCATCTGTTCGTATTATAGCAGCACCTCAAACCTCTATCAGAAAGAAGTAAATGTTTTTCCACAGGGGAAAGCTTTCCATCCATGCAGCAAAGGCAGGCAATACTAGCAAGCTCTTTTCGCATCATTTTTGGGGAAGATCCAAGAACAATGATTCAGGGCTTCTCTGTGTGGAGTACTGTAATACATTATATTATACCCTATTCCTCCCCTTCCCTTGTGTTACTTACCAGTTCCACAGAGGAGTCCAGCTTTCTCTGAGGACACAGAAACCTGTGGACACATGGGAAAAAGAAAACTCGAATCAGCTGCAGTGAGCTGTTGCTAGCAGTCCTGGAAGGTCTGCAGCTGTTTCTCATCTCCTTCATTGCCCTGTGGTAGCTTTTGCTGGGTACTTAACTGTGGGACACCACCTCAGAACCAGCCACAGGTGAACAGGGCCGCTGCCAGCCAAGTGTCAGCTCACACGGCCCCTGGTGGCCGAGCTCCCTGATCTTCCAGCACTGCTCTTCCCAGGGCGGCTCCTGGGGAGCGGCACAGAGAACCAACCGTGCCGTTTCCGGGGACAAGTCCATCCCCAAATATTCCTCTGGCCTTTGTCACATCGGTGACTCCTAGCTGAAGAGCAAGCAGGGCAAGACATTTCATCCACATGCAAGGTCTAGCAATCACAGGATTTCTTTTACCCCCAAGAAATACTTACATGGCTCTAAGATTATGAACATAACTGCATCGAGTCCAGCGCTCTTGTGCTGAAGTACCAAAGGTTATGTGGGTGGGTGAGGCACCAGCCACAGGTGCACGTAGATTGTAACAGGCTTAATGAATGACTGTGCCTCAGCTGATGCAAACACCACTGCTTGAGAGTTTCACTTCAGATAGGAAGGGGAAAGCTACTTTGTGGTGCCACAGGTAAAGTGATACGTGGTAAATTATTAAACTGTAGTAGCTGGATTGTTTGCAACACATCTCAAGTCAAATACCTGGCTCCAGTTTCAGGAAGGGGAAAGAATTTTGATTGGGGCGAACTTGGAGTTTTTTGAGGAAAGCAGCCAACCAAGCAGGTCCAGCTCACACCTGAGGAATCTGACAGGGAGCACATCGTTTCTGCTCGTGACTGAACTTTGCCACACAAGGGTGGAAAACGCCATGCGACTGTAGGTTTTTGCATCTAACAAAAGCCACACCATACTGTCTTAGTAGTTGTGAAAACACCTGGCAAGTACACACAGTACAAACTACCCTGCCCACTTTCACTGAAGAGGGAAAACTGAGCACACCAGATCCTTCCCTGCCCTTTGAAAGTTACCAAGAAGAGCACGGTTTGGTGCTTGACTTAATTTGTCAACAGCCTGTCTCAAAAGATGCAAATATGGACCGTGTGAGAGCAATGACAGCAAACAATACAGGGACGTTTGCCCCAAAGCACTGCAGAGCAAGTCTACAGTGGGGAAAAGTATCTCACTCCTTTCCTTCATCATGCAGAAAAAACCCAAACAGCTTGGAGCCAAACCTTTGGTGCAAGGGTCACGAAATTCACTTTTAAGCTGAGATTCTCCCAACATCAGGATGCTAGCATAATCTTTTCCAGCAATTGCCAAAACCAGCCTCTTTCTGTGCATCTCCCTGCTACAAACTGGCAGCCAGTCCCTGATGCACTTCTCACCTACGAGAATAACCTGCATCCTCCTACAAATTGGTGAAAACATGTAGAGTCTGAAATCCACTTGCCTGCTGGCACTTGGACAGGGTTTGGATTTTGATTTGTAGCTACTCACTTTCCACCTGTGCCACCTGCCTCCCCTGTTCCCCAAGCAGAGGGCGACAGTGAGGGGGCAAAGGGGGTGAGGATGTATTGCCACCATCCTTCCATAGCACAAACCACATGGCTTCCTTTGTAATACCTGGGACAGACTCTGTAAGGCCACATGTGAAAGATGCGGCCTGAGAAACAGAACCAATTCAGGAAGGTGCAGAATTTAGGTTGTGTCTTCAAGCTGCACAAAAGGTTCCTAAGAGGCACACTGTAAAGCATGCCCAGTACCTGCTAAACCTGGCTCCTTTGCCCCGTTATGGTACCCCTTCAGTGTTTTGCCTAGGCTGATCTAAAGCAGTTTCCAGTCTTAAAACCTGCAACTTCCAGACAAGCAGCGGTACCTGCAATTGCATCCTGAGCACTCCATGCATCCTTCTGTCCTGCTTCCAGAAACATTTGGATTCTCAGATCAGGGAAGTCCACCACAGAGTGAAGGTGATACTGTGATTTTATCAGAAGCAGGAAAAAAATAAATTTAGCCTAATGAACACAGGAATGGCTCACTTATCAAGGCTTTAGCAAAGTAAATGGGCAGCAGACAGAGCCTACGTGGTGCCACCTATCTTATTCTCAATCAGCTTGTTTACCCTACTAATACAGACAATTTTCTCATCGGAAGGGGCTTTAATAGGTATTTAGAAGGTAATTTTAATAGGTATTTAAAAGTGTGAAACAGAGACCAGCCTTTCACCCACCTGTATGATATTCTTTTTTAAAAAAAAAACAAACCAAAACAACATTAAATCAAGTCTCTCAGCTCATGGGAGCACCTCAAGCTCACAGGATTCCTTTGTGCCACCCTCACAGATCCTGCTGCCCTTCGCACCCAGAGGTTATTTTGCCATACAAAGAAAATGTACTTGAGTTTCCAAAACAAATCATTTTGGGAAAGCCTGCACTTAAAAAACGGACTTGAGGACTGGGATATGGGAGAAGAGCTCAAATTCACTGTCACTACTGAAGAGTGTCTGCAAGGTAAGAGCCTCAGGGGAACTGATTGACTTGGCTTATTTTTAAAAATATTTCTGGCTCCAAAACTCAGGTGAAAATTGTAAAATCTTGTAAATTAGAAGCTTCAGTCTAGAAGTTAACAGAAGCCCATTTTCTTTATGTTTAAATGTGATCAGATCAAATTAGAAACATCTGCAATTAGGTATAAAGTGTGCAGCTTACAGAAAAGGAGGCTAACAAAAACTGTAAGTTCACAGTGTCTCTGGGCACCCCAGGTCTAACAGCTCCTGACAAGACCCCGTGCCATCGCATGCTGCAGTGGCACGCTGACCCCCTCGCACATGAGTGCTTGCTGCCAGGGCCACTACCTGATGCCAAGGGTAAGTTTGGGACCTGATATGGGATGAGAAAGTAACCGGGGACCTTTGCCTCAGGATTTGCATTGTGTTAGAGCTTCCTTGGGCTGCCCCTGAGTAGCAGGATCTGGGAGCACTCCTCAGGTGGGACCACAGAGTGACATTTCTCCTTCTCCCTAGAACCTGGTGTTCAGCCACACCTCTGGATGTGGGTAAACCCCAACCTGGTCTGCTCCATCCCTGGAAGCCCTGCCATGGACCCAGCCAGATCCAATGGTCCAGTGGCCTCAGTCCCTGATGCTATGGAAACCTCCTCTCCAAACACATCCTGGGACTACTCTGACTCAGACTGCTTCAAGGAGGATGTGCTGTCATCCTCCAGTGAGGCTGGAAAGGTACAAAAAAGGGAACTGCTTGGGCAGTCCTAAGCACCGTACACATTTAACAATCCTGCAGGAACAAATGAGCTGGCTCAACAGCTCTGTGAGCAGCCACCTACCGTTCCAGCAGGGCTCAGTCAGTGCACAGAGCCCATCTGACAAACAGCTGAGAGTATCACGTGCAGGCAACGAGGCTAACATTTAAAGTATTTAAGCTTTCCATACAGATTTATCCCTGCCCCTCATTCAATTCAGGCCTAATATATCCATGTCCTTTTTTTCCTTCTCCCCAGCTTACTGAGAATGAAGATGCTTTATTGGCTCCTCAGGAGATGCTGGAAACTCCCGAACCCAAAGCAGTTCTGATGCCTCAAACATCTGCAGTCCTGAGACCCCAGAGTGGGACACTTCAGTACCCCAAGCAGACAAGCGCTGAAACCAAGGGAGGCTGGCCCCGTCCCCCCCTGAATTACTGCCTCCTCATCACCCTCGCCCTGTGCAACAGCACCAGTGGCAGTCTGACTGTGCAGCAGATCTACCAGTTCACACGGTACCCACTATCCCCCCCAGTCCTAGTGCAGAATTAGGGGAAGAGGGGAAAAGGGGTACAGGAACCTCCGGTCTACTCGGAGAGCAGCGATGTGGCAGCCAGGATGTACCTTCTGGTCTTAGCTCTGCCTTTGGCTCTAGATGCTGCTGCGAAAACTGCTTCCTCTCTTTCTCAAACCTGAAAGTCTCAAGAGCAGGCATTTTAGTTTTCTCTTACACTTCTTAGAAAAAACACAGTGCTCAATCACACCAGCCATCCTTACACCACAGGAGCCAGAGAGGACCCTCTCCTCCCTCCCTTGCTCTAATACAACGTGTTCTGCTATTTATCACAGCCTCTAATTGCTTCAGCTCAGAACAAATCTTTTCTCTCCATAGGCAGCACTTCCCATTTTTTCAAACGGCCCCAGAGGGCTGGAAAAACACAATCCGACACAATCTGTGTCTCAGAAGCTGCTTTAAGAAAACTACTGGCTTTGTGTGTGGTGAAAGAAACCGCAAGTCCCGGCTATGGAAACTGACTGCAGAAGGACGCAGAAGGTTTCAGAAGGAAGCACTGGCTCTGCCCAAGGAGGCTCTCGACTTGGTGCGCCAAAGCATGAGCAAACCAGGTATGTTTCAGAGGGCAGGAGCTCCACAAAATGCAGAGCAAGTCAGACTTTACCAGATTCCCACCATGGAAGGGATATGGGTGTGCACCCAAGCCAGGCCACGGTCACCAGCACTGCAGGACACCAGGGCTATGAGACAATACCAGGCACCTGGAGATCCCTACAGAGATACGTACAGCCACAAGCAGGCCTTGGTCACCAAACCAGCCAAAACCTCTCCTTTAATGAAACCAGCATAGTGAGAGAGACAAACCTAGCTATGTACAAACAGAGAGCCTTCATCTCAGCATCACATGCTCAGCAATACAAACCCAGTCAGTTTGACATGGATAAGGACTGAGGCTGTAGCAGCAGTGCCCACAGAGTCACCACAGCCCAAGTAACTATTGCAACCTCCGCTCTATCTTTTGCAGATCTCATGACATCTCTCTTCAGCCTGTGATTCCTTCTGGCTCCCTGCTTTGGAAACATGTACCATATATTTTTGTGTATTTTCAAACAAAGCTTGTTTTCTCAAGTGCTGCCACAGGTAGCTTCCCAAAAACTGTGTCTGAAAATTAATAAGCATTGTGACACAAGGGCTGAAATTTAAAAGGGGGAGGGTGGGGGGAAGAAAGATGACTAATCTAATTTCCTTTGGTAAGGCCAGTTTTTGCTCCAGCTGCACACATCTCAAGTTGCAGCGGTATTTTGACATGTGGTACCTGCTACAAGTTTAACACAAAGTCCTCCACACAAGCTGTTGCCTCTTGCAATGTCCTTGTAGTGCAAAGGATTATGCTGCAGGAGAAGGTTGATCTGTTCCCTAACAAGGGGTCTCAGCCCACAGGTCAGAGGCTGAGCAGAGAACATCTTAGTTGGCTGAGTGAGAGGAGCCCCTACCATACAGGTATTATTCCAAGCTGTTGCACTTGTCCAGCCAGCTGTAAAACCAGCAGGCAAAGACCCACATAACTGCTGGGCAGGCTGCTTTGCAAGGTGCTTGGAATTTCTGCCACTTGGCAGAAACTGGAAAGCGCTGCAGAGTGTGAGGAGGGAGAGTTACATTAGCAAAGAAATGATGCAACAAAGAGAAAAAAAACTTACTTGCTTCTCCAGCAAGAGTCAAGAAAATCACATTCCTGGGTCAGAATTCAGTCAGGCAGCAGCTATCTAGCGTTCCAGAAAAGTAGATTTTTCAAACCTTCCTCCTGGCTGCTGTGGCAGTTGCTTGATTTGAAGCACAACGTGTCCAGTCCCACGTGCAGCAGGAGCCAGGGTGCCTGGTGAACAGGGGCCAAACAGCACCCAGCCATGGTGCGGGCTCTGCACTTCACTGCTGGTTTATATTCTTTAGACCTGTGCCACAGGGAGAGGACAGCAGGAGGCAGCCCACACCCACCCACAGGATGAGAGGGCAGGCTGGGCACACCCCAGAATCCAGTGTAAGAGAACAGATGTGTTCACAGCCAACGGATCCCCAGGCTCACCTCTACACGCACAGGCTCGGGTAGCAGCAGGCAAAGCACGGCGGGGCCGGACTGCAGGTGAGCAGTAACAGCACCTGAGCCACCACAGAAGGCACGTGGAGGGAGACAGAGACTGTCAGTCCCGCATTTGACAGCGCAGGCTGTCTGAGCAGGACCTGATCATCCCTGCCAACAGCAGGGGAAGTTGGAACTAGGTGTTTTTTGAGGTCCCTTCCAACCCAAACTATCCTGTGATTCTACAATTTTATGGTTGATGAAGGCCTGGCTGCACTGCATGGCAGCACTGACATAACCTTGGCACTGCAGTTCAGAGACTCTCCAATCGCACCAGGCTAGACCAGAAGCACCCTCTGCTCTGACTATATATATGTATTTAAAAAAAAAAAACAAACGACAACAACAAAAACAACATTCAAGACAGCTGTAGAGCTGTGAATGGGCAGGAAAGCAAAGGCACTGGAGCAGTACTACCAGACAGACTGAGAAGTGGTTAGGTGGGAGGACAGTGCACTTCGAGGGTGTATGACGGCCTCGGGTTCGTAATAAAAAATGGAAGAAGCCTGAAACTCGATAAAGTTTCGGGCAGGGCAGGGAAGAATGGGGTCTGCCCCACACACACCCCGGCTGGGCATCACACAACGGGCACCGAGTGGGACAGGTGTCCCGGCCCCGCTGCAGCCCGGGCACAGCGCAGCACGACTGGGCCACCTCCTGCCACCGAACCGCCCGGGGAGCTCCAGGAGCCGGGGCTTTGCCCGCGGCCG
>NW_009951820.1:771598-776371 GCF_000747805.2 Chaetura pelagica | reverse complement strand
GGATCCGGGAGGCCGAGCGCAGGCAGCGGGAGACAGTGCGGGCCGCCCTGCAGGTTGGTGAGCTGTATCCTGTCCTGGAGGGGAGAGGGGAGGGGGCTGCGCCAGCAGCGGGGGGGGCCCGGTCTGCTCAATGCCAGAAATATTGTCGCTTTTTCCTGAATCGCACCCAGCTTCAGGAAGAGGCAGAGCTTTGTGCAGGACCGTCTGTGTGCAGCCCCCCAGCAGGATCCGGAAGGTGAGAACCGTTTTCCTTAAAATCCTGCTAACCCGTGTACTGCACAACCTGGACAGCAGCTGAAACTGTCCTTGCCAGGATTTTCCCCCATTCAGATCCTTCAGAAACTTTTACCTAGACTCCAGTAAGCACCCACAGAGATGACTCTCCTGGCCACACATTCATGAGCACAAACCACCACAACCACCATGATAACATACAATCCTTTTAACATTATTGTGCCCTGAGAACAAATTCTCCTTTTCCTTCTGACTCCAAACACAAACTCTGCTAAGAAACCACTGGATGATCATTGCCTGCCTGGCTTTGACCATCACTCACCTCTCAAGCTGCCATGTGGCTCCTGCCTTCCAGGGACTTCTCTCAGGATGTGGAACAGCCTGGCCCAAGCAGGATGCAGACAGGACCCAACTTAAACTGGATGGAACCAGGCCAGGCTCTGACCTTCATTGGCCACCAGGTAGGAGTGAGTGGCTAATGAGCACAACTTCAATAGCTGCACATTATATATAGCACCTGTGACAAACGAGGCTGCAGCCCCTCCCTGGAAAAGCCCGCTGTGCATGTTCATAGCTGAGAGTTTCAGTCATCATTGAGCAAACGTTCTTTAACATGCACCAAAAATCAAAATGCTCCTTAAAGAAAGTAAAGAGCCTCCACCTCTGTCTTGTAATAGAATTTGATACTGGAAGGGGATGTATGTAACACCATTCTGTTTAGAAATACTTTTAAAAGCATCAGTTTCTTACCAGTGCTTCATGTTTCTGTTAACAGGAAACAGAGGGGAAAGGAAACGTTCACACAGGTAATCACACCAGCTCCATGTCTCATTTGGTTACCACCCTATGGAAAACTCCTGGCTTGCAAATACAACAGGGATAACTGAAAGCAGTTCTGAAGCAGGGAACTGTCTTGCCAACATTTCACATACTAAAGGAGAAGAAAACACTTCGGCATTACGAAAATCCTGTTGGTGCTGCCTGTGCAGAGTGCACAGTTCAGGGTGGGATCTGCAAGCCAACTTCCCTGCCTGAGAGGTCACATTTTACTTTTCCCCTTGCTCCTGCTACGCAGGGCCAGCTCCAGGGCTGGAGAAGAGAGGACTATCTCGAGCTGTGCACTTTCGATAAACACAGTCGCTAAGTTTTTATATATATATACATATTAAAAATTTTTTTTTCGTTGTGACTTCCTTAGGAGCAAAACCTCCATGGCTGACAGAGGAAGAGGATGGAAGTAAACAAGAAATTGGACCTTCATATGAGGAATTTCTCAAACAAAGTGAGCGGCTTGTATATGTCTCAGTTAACTGTGCATTCCCTTCACTGCACTACAGAATCAAAAGCAGTTTGACTAATTTAAGTTTTGCTGCACATATTTTTTTTAGAAGAGAAGCAGAAGCTGAAAAAGCTCCCAGCAGAGCGTGTTGGTGCCAGCTTTGACCATACCTCTCAGACAGGTGACAGCTGGCTGCCTTCCTTCGGGCGTGTCTGGAACCACGGCAGGAGGTGGCAGTCCAGGTGAGGAGCAGGGTCTGAGGGTGCGCGGCTTCGTTCCACACCCGATCCCCGCGAAGCAGGCTTGGCAGCAGCAGCACGTGTCTTACCACACACTGTTCTGGAGCTGCATGACTTGCCAGGTGAAGCACGTGAAGACACAGTGCAGACACTGTGCCTGGCTCAGCCCCGCACGCGTGTGTGGACTTGTCCGCTCATGCTCTGCAGGGCGCTGAGTCTGTGTCAGCAGACAGGAGACTGCTACAGTGCCAGGGTAACTAGAAAGTGACCGAGACCTGCTGCTCTGAAGCACCACACATAACTGTCTTACTCCTTAGGTGAAGCAGCATTTGTTACCTCTCTACATGCTGTTGTATTCTGACTCCTATGCTCCCTTTCAGGCATCAGTTTAGAACTGAATCGGGGGAAAAGAAGAGAAAAAGGTGATCACAAGAGGAGCACTGAAGAAACCAAGCTCCAAATGTTGTGCAGAGGTAGACTGGAGCTAGCTGCAGCTGTGTCAGTGCTGCTGCCAAATCTAGCTCACTTGTTAAGTCATGTCAGTATGTCAGCGTGCCCTGGTCCCTGGGAGGCAGGGTGGCCACAGGGTATCCTGAGGTCAGCACTCCTACTCGTATCCTGCTGGATCCTCTCCCCCTGAACTGGATGGACACACCGTCTGGGCATCCTTCTGCAGGTCTGGGGCTACACAAGGGCAGATCCTGCCTGTGCTGCATCTTAAAGCACATGCTGCAGTGTCCTATGCTGATGTGTAGCATGACATCCCATTAAAGAAATAAATTTTTGAGAAATAAAAAGGTTGTTTTAAAAAAAAAAAAAAGTTACCTGTGTTAGTAGTTCAACACTTCCCCACTAGACAATGACCTGACAGATGCTGTCACCTTGTGAACAGAGATCTGTGGGCACAGCTTGTTTAGACAAGTTTAGATAAATAACGAAAATAACCCACTGGCGTCTTCCCAACCTACAATGCCAAAAATGTGCTTCAGTTTCTGTCCTGCTCCAACCAAATACAGTTTTAACATCACCAGCTGCTGTAGGGGATGGAAAAGTTCCTTCCCTTTCTGCAATAAAAGAATATATCCGTAGTACATTCCCAACACTACAAATGCAAAACCTCACTAGTAGATCCACCACCTGTACCAGAACCCACTCTCAATAATGAAACTAACACGTTCTTGGAAAAGCAAGACAAATTATTTCAGTAAGTTTATTGTGTGCATCTACTTATGACACGATGAGGTCACTGGAGAACCTGCAAAGCAAGAAGTCCCAAGTCACACAACCAGACCAGAACAAGCTGCCTGGAAGCCCTGCTCCAACAAGAACACCCCTTTGCAAGGGAGGTGACACAGCCCACGCACACTGCAGCCCAGAGGCAGGGGAGTGCACATGTGGCTTCCCCATCCAACAAGCAACAGGACAGAACAGCAAACTGCTCTTCAATTCTGGAGAGCCAATGCTTCCAGCAATGCTGCCACACACCCACAGCAGCACAGGCACTGCCCACCACAGTACATGCTGAGAACCCCTGGACACACAGCCCCCCCCACAGAGCCCCCCACCTCACCTCCCTACGCATCCTCCCCGGCTGCAGGCGCATCCCCGCCTTTCGTGTTCCTGGTGTAGATCACTTGGGCTCGGTGCTTGGACACCAGTTTGATCAAACCTGGAAAGAAACAGAACTTTGAGCACGTACGTGTGCTGGGGGACACCGGGGATGCCCCTTCTGGATGCTCCCCTCTACAGCAGCACAGGACACACAGCAGGACACACCAGAGGCTCATCAAAACTGATTTGCATCCCTCCCATGCAGCACAAAATCATCTATACGACCAAGGAGAAGATAACAAGAAGCTTTCAGTTTTGAGCACTCACCTTTGCTGAGGAGCTCCTGGAGAGCAGCCCGAGCTAGGGAGCCCCGAATCTTCAGCCTCTCTGAGACAACTGCAGGTGTGATAAGCTTGTAGTTGGGCACTTCTTTGCACAGTTTGTCATAGGTGGCCTTATCAAACAGGACAAGGTTGTTCAACTTGTCTCTCACTTTCCCCTTGGACCATTTCTACTCGAAAAGAAAAAAAAAACACTAAGCCATCTTCTAAGCAAGAAAAAAAGACTAAGCTTTGGGATGGCCTGAGAACTGCACCCTGTAGTATCCCACCCTGGACTGGAGGACTAATGCGATGCACAAATGGCTCTTTATAGAAATACGTGTTGCAGATAACACCTACAGTATGTCTAAGGAAAACGAGTAAAGCCTTTTCCTAATCAGATTTAATTTTATGATGTGCAACTGACTGCCAGATGATGAAACGGCTCCTCCAACACCACGATGCCCCCCCACCACGGCTGTGCCAGGAGCACCCAGACACCCACGCGGAAGGCCCGGGGTACCCCAGCAGCCTCCTCCGAATCCCTCCACCCGGTTTTCACGGCAGAGCCGCGGCTGGGGGCCTGTCCCCAGCCAGGTCGCCTCCGCCCGCTCCTACCTTCTTCTTGGCTTTGCCGCCAGACTTGTTGACCGGGTCCTTGTCCTTTTTGGCGGACTTGCCCGCGTCCTTCTTCTTCTTATCGTCTTTGGGCGGCTACGAGGGGGAAAAGGAAGGAAGAGTCAGCGTCGGGGAGCGGGGTGGAACCCCGGGCCCTGCACCCTCGGGGGCCCCTTCCAGCGCTCACCATGGCGCGGCGGCTGCTCCGCAAGATGTCGGCCGAGAAAGGAAGCGCCCGGCGCGCGGCGTGGGAAGGCCCCGCGGCCTCGCGCTCGGCGTGACGTCAGTTCCGGCGCGGGGCGGGGCCGCCATGGCGATCTTCAGCGTCTACGTGGTGAACAAGGCGGGCGGCCTCCTCTACCAGCTGGACCACTATGCGCCCCGCGCCGACACCGAGAAGACCTTCAGCTTCCCGCTCGACCTCGTCCTGCGCCCGCACGACGAGCGCGTCGTCGTCGCCTTCGGCCAGCGCGACGGCATCCGCGGTGAGGGCCGGGCTGGGGCGAGCGGGCCGGGCGGGCCGACAGAGGCC
>NW_009951820.1:762670-771047 GCF_000747805.2 Chaetura pelagica | reverse complement strand
AGCGGCCTCAGGGCCCGAGACACCGACTGAGACGGGCCAGGCTCGCTGACCTGCTGCTCCTGCAGTGGGACACGCCGTGCTGGCCATCAACGGCGCGGAGGTGAACGGGCGCTGCACGGCGGATGGGAAGGACGTGCTGGAGTTCCTGGGCAACCCGGCCAACTACCCCGTGTCCATCCGCTTCGGCCGCCACCGCCTCTCCTCCAACGAGAAGCTCATGCTGGCCTCCATGTTCCACTCGTGAGCCACAGGATGGGACAGGACGGGGTTGGTGCGGGCAGGGGTGCTGGGGGTGCTGAGGGCTGTCTCTCTGCAGGCTCTTTGCCATCGGATCGCAGCTGTCCCCCGAGGTGGGGAGCTCTGGGATCGAAATGCTGGAGACTGACACCTTCAAGCTGCACTGCTTCCAGACGCTGACAGGTACAATCTGGCCCTAGGCACCCAGCACCACTCCGGTCTGCTGGGGCTGGCACAGAGCTCAGCTATCCTCTCTCCTCTGTCATTGTGGCCCCAGGGATCAAATTCATGGTTCTTGCTGATCCCAGGCAGGCAGGCATAGACTCCCTTCTCCGCAAGATCTATGAAATTTATTCTGACTTTGCTCTGAAGAATCCCTTCTACTCTCTGGAGATGCCAATCAGGTAAGCCCACTGCCAATAACACAGTGAAAACTCTTCATCACCTTCTGCCCGTGCAGTAACAAATTCCAGAAGCCCTTAAGTACCAAAGCAGACCTAGGGGGTGAGGGAATGGGGAAGATGCGGCACATGGCTGCAGGGATGGGACACTGACCTGTTCCATTGCTGGTGAAGTGAGAGGTTCTGCTCCTTGGTATGATCCCTGCTGCCCAACATAGCCCTATACCCACACAAGACCCTGCCCTGGGACTGGACAGCAGTCAGGCTGCTGCCTGTGATGCATGGAATCTCTCCTTGCAGGATGCAGAACCAAAGGATATGGAGATTCGGCCTTTGTTATCCTGTTATGGAGGTAGTCACCCCCTTCTGTTTTTCTGACTTTTTCAGATGTGAGTTGTTTGATCAGAACTTGAAACTTGCTCTGGAGGTGGCGGAAAAGTCTGGACCCTTCGGACCGGGATCATAGAGAACACTGTTCCTGCCGCGCCTGCTCCTTCTGTGAAGAGCTGGACCTGTCCCAGAGCTTTCTCCTCCACAGCAGAGTCTGCATATCCCCAAAACGTGCTTCACTATTTCCCAGGATACCCTTTTATCCCCTTTGTTGTGAAATTTACCTTACACAGACTCGTTACTGTTTACATTGGGCCACAGAGGATGATTCTGCTTCAGCAGATCCACTGCCCTCAGGGAAGCAGCGAGAGGCTCAGGGCTGCGCCCGATGCAGCCGCTTGTTTTCTTTCTAACTGTACATACGTTCTTCCTGTATAGCTCTAAGTTATGGCTTCACAGAGGATTTCTGTGCAGAAGTAATAAACATTCCTCAAAAAGCTGGGCAGTTGGGTTTCTCTTGGCAGGGTAAATGTGCACTGGTAGCAACTCAAAGTGATAATGAGGAGGTTTGGGTGGTTCTGCTCGTGCTGCTCCCCACAAGACAACCAGAGCCCTCATGACACTGCTCTGTTTTTATTCACAGATAGTAGCTCATATAATTAAGTACAAAATATAATTAACTTTCATTATTCTAATTAAGGCTGGCTACCTACTCTTCCAACCAAGCTGTTGCGTGCAGGTTCTTTGCAAGTTGAACCTGCCTCTTCCAGGGAAAAATGAGAAGATTCCACAAAATCCTGGTGAAAAACCTGAGTCGACTTATTAGAACGAGCGCTGGGCATGAGCGTGCCAGGCTGGGCTGGTGGCCAGGCTGAGCCCCAGCCCTCAGCCATGAGAGACACAGCTCTGGACCAAAAACATCCTAAATTACACACCTTGTACTGAAAAAAAACAAGGCAATGCTAGAAATGGCCGTTTCCAGGGAACCCGGCTGTGAAGTGCTTGGTCGCCTCCCTGGCCAATCATTAATGCTGGACAGGCAGGCAGAGCAGCTCTAAAACGCTGCCCCTGGTGCTCCAAGGGTTCCTTGGAAACCTGCCTGTTGCCACACGAGCCCTGGATGGTGCAGAGCACCACCTCACTCCTAAAGCAAGTCCTGGGCAAAGCTAAAGCCACGCTGCTCTCCGTGTCATGCTGAACACTACAAGCATCATCACCATCACTTGCTGCTCCAGAGCCGGGAGCACACTCCTAAGCAAGCTGATGATGAACAAGGTGGTGAAGACTGATGTCAGCAACCCTGAGCTGGCAGTTAATGGACAAGACAAACAAGGACAAAACAGAGTGCAACAGCACCTGGAGCCAGTTACCCGGGAGCAGCGTTGGTGAAAGTGGGGCTGCACAGCCTGCTCACCTCACCAGCAGTGCTATGAGAAGGAGGTACTGTGAAATCATTGCAAATGTAAACTAGCTGAATTATCACATCTTGAGGGAAACGGTGATCAGTAGCAGGAACCTTGTGCCCTTGGGCACGTGGCAGTGGAGGAGAAACTGAGACATTTTTAATCTAGGTTGCAGCAATAGGTAAACTCACTCCTAGGCCAGTTAAACAAAAAATGAGCATCATTCAGGTCAATGTGGACACATCCTTTTCACCAAGCAGGTTCTCCTCAGTCAGCCTTCTTGGGAACATGGCCCATCTTGGTGCGGATGTTCCGCAGCAAGAAGAAAGCCACCGTGCTGGCAGTGCAGGTGATTTCAGCCACCCAGAAGGCTGTGGCCCAGCTGTAGTGCTTGGCAATGGTACTGAAGGGCAATCCAGCCAGGAAACCTCCAACTGTGAGGAAAAACAAACAAAACTAGCAACCCTCCAGTGTCTCCATTTTATCTGCCAACACTGGTTTTTGCATGTATAAAAATTCCTCAGGCATGGTTTGAACTTAAAGCAAACCTGTCGGGTACAGCAGGAAGCATCCCTCTAGCTTCCAGCTCCATTATCTCTGCTTCTCATGTGGCTTCCCAGGGTCAGTAACTTGGCAGCCAGAGGCTAGACCATACTTCATCAAGAACACACGAGGGTTTGCTTGTTTTTCAGGAAGAGGGGCATTACTCACCATTGGCCATGAGGGCCACGATGGCGTGGGAGGTGCCGCACAGGTTGGTGGGGGCACTTTCATTGGCAATGACCCCAAACAGGGCAATGGGTCCGTAGGAGGAGAACCCAAACACAGCTCCCAGAGTCAGGATCCACAGCTGCCAAAACAAGTTATGATCAAAAACAGGATCTGTGCATCTTACCCGTCAGTCAGCAACTGCTGGAAAATCTCAGATCCCATGCCTGGTATGAGGGGGTTTGACATTTTTGGGCCAACAGCAGCTCCTCAGCTTGTGCCAGAGCTGTGAATCAAGGTGCTTTTAAAAATGAACCTGGAGACACCAGCTGAAAGCTGCTCTTATTTTAGATGTGAGTGGCTGATCAGAGCACCTTTATTTGTGAGCAGCCACTACCTGATACCCTCTCTGTGCTTCTAAACAAACACAGAAACAAACCCAAAACCCCAAAAGTCTGAACTGCAGCGCTAGCTCAAGCTCCAAGACCACCTGGGTTGGAATTCATCGGTCACTTGTGGAAGGATGGCAAAGCACAAGTACCTTGACCACCTCAAGACTACACCACTCTTTTTGAACTAGAAACACCATTTCCAGATGCTCAGAAGAAAGCAAATGCCATCTTATTTTCGAGATAGGAAACAGAAACACAGGGTTAAGAAAACACAAAAGAGAATAATTTCTCCTGACCTCACTCATAAGACCCCTGAACTGGCTACATTTTACCTGATGAATAAACATCCTTGGAACCTTCTAGATAAGAACTTCAACATTTTATATTCAGACTTTAAAGTCAGTTAGTGTAATAAAATGATCATAAGAAAAGATTTCTTTAACAAACTCACTGTAATCTTCTCAGTGCCCTGCTTCTAAGTTCTGGAGGGCTAACCAACCACCCAGGATAAGAAAAAGGCAGATCAGCACAAGCAGAAACAGGCAGAGGGAGAAAAAAATGCAAGGCAGAAACCTCATGTTCTTTTAGGCCTGTGAGATCAGCTAGAGGTTGCAAGGCTACAGTCCAGAAGTGATTTTCCTGAAGAAGAAAAGAAGGAAAGGAGAACAGAGGGTTCATTTATTTAGCAATCACTAGAGAAGATGCAAGTGATGTCTACGCTGCTGCCAGTCACACAGGCTACACAAGCTGACCCAGGCAGCAGCCCACACCAGAGTGAGTCAGCCTGCCTCTCAGGCAAACAAAGACAGTGCAAACATACAGCTCTTGGGAAGGGAGAAGGAAAGTCACACTCCCTATCACCAAACTTCTCACCATGAGAGGGCTGTCCTGACAATGAACAGCCAGCTACTCATGCAGGAATTACCTTGGGAGAATCGCCTGTGACTGTCACACGGAAGAGGAACATGGAGACGCACATCCCTGCCATCATGGACAGCAGCAGCGTGTGGCGAGGGTTCCCATAGCTTGACAGACCCACCTGTAATGCAGAAAGGGAAACTGAGGCTCAGACACTGGAAGGACCCTTCCATACTCATAGTAACTAACAGTGTCTGCACACCCAGTCAGAAACACGGATGGTTTGTTTGTTAGGAGTGCATCTTTTAGCAAGATTTCCTGGTTCAGTTTAAGGACTGCTCTGAGCACTCCAGCTATACCAGTGGCAACACAAGCCCGACCACACCTTGTAAAGCAGTTGAGATGGGTCACATCCCTCCCAACCTGCCTCTGCATGAAGGGGAAGAGGTGGGTTAATCACAAAGGGTCTGTTTCCAAAGTCCCATTTCACAGCAGGGTGGTTTAGACACAGAACTGTATCCAGAAGAGCAACTTGGGGAGACAGAAGAAAGAAATGTGGTGCTGAGAATACCTGTTTTCTAGCATGAGGCATCACTTACTCTTGCTACCGCTCTGTCAGAAAGGTATCCAGCAGCAATGCTTCCCACCAGACCCCCAATCTCCAGGGCACTCATGTAGGAACTACCTAGAAGGGAGGTGAAGCAGAGAACTGGTCGTCAGGCTCAGCCACGGTAGACAATCTGCTGCCTGCTTTAGGCAGGAATACCTGTCTGCCAGTCCTGGGACGACCTTGGCACGAGCAGCACTGGGACACCCAGCACATGCAGTAAATTCATCAGTGAGTTATTTCAATAACCTTGTATATCTAAAGGGACAAGCAGGAGGTGAGCAACCAAGTCCTTCAGATGGAGGTGCCCGAGTCCTTCTGCCACACCATCAGCCTCTCTGCCTCACTCCCCAAACTGCAGCCCCAAAGCTTCAAAATACAGTTTTGCATCTTACCCACAAGCATGGATTGTCCTCTTTCTTGGATGAGGAAGAGCTGACCCCAGTCGGTACAGCACGTTTTCACCCCAAAAACAACAAGGTAGCCTGTTGAGAGCACCCAGAGGTACGGCGAGAGCAGCAGCTCTTTCAAAGTGCTGTTGTCACTGGAGGAACCTGTGAAGGAGATGAGGACTTACTACTGCTTGAGCACAGCTACTGACCCACACCAGCTCCAGCATCACAGACAGACCTGTGGGCAGGAAACAGGCACAGGGACATCCTTACAGAGGGAGGGATTTGCAGCTACCCAGAGTGTATAGCTTCACCTGCCCCTTGGTATGGGTTTGCTACAATTTCAGAATCTTTTCTGACAATTTATGCCCCAGTCATTAAAGATTTCAAAAGAATAATCAAAACGCTACTCAAAAGGAATTTCTGTATCGTAGTTGCCAATAAACCATTCACAAAAGTTGTTAGAAAAATTACCTGGTTCCAGATTCTGTGCTAATGTTTTCAAGCTCTGCCAGTGAAAGCCAGTACAGATACCCAAGGATGCTGGCTTTTGGGTGCTACCTTGATTTTTCCAAGTCTCCCAGTAACACCTATAAACCTACCCTCCCCAGAACCATATCGTTTCCTTACACTAAAAGATCAAGGCTAGCAGCACAGGCACCGCAGGAAGGTAGGCTGAGATTCCACTGGCCTTTAAAAGCCTACAGCAAACCTGTGTTGCAATTCCCCTCTACCTGTCCTGCTTTCAGAGGAGCCCCATACTCCGTGGTCTGAACAAACATTTACTAACCAGATGTTAGGTTAGGACAGAAATCACAGAGCAGAGTCCACCACAAGCCAGGGGTCAAGAGGACCCACAGCAGGGTGAGGGGAGAACTGCTCATCCTCTGCCAGCATGGAGGAGAGGAGGGTCAGGCTTAAGGAAGCGTTTCTGGCTGTTGGGATTTTTCTTGGCTCACAGTCTCAGCAAACAAAGGCCCAGGAAAACTAGGGTACTGTCAGTAGGAAAACACCCAACGGGTGGGGAGATGAACCAGCATTCAGGACTAGATGCACACGCAGGCTGAGGAGCAGGACTAACTGCCCATCAGGCTCTTCCTCTGCTCTGCTGGGATGGGCTCAGACCTCCCTTCCCACCAGGTCACTCTGGGGCTTGGTTGACACGACTGCTAACTTGAGCACAGCAGCTGGACCTGCTCCTGCGGCTCCCCGCTGACAGCAAAATCTCATGCTCACCTTTCTTTCCTTTCCTAGGTCCTTGCTCGATGTTGGGCAGCCCAACATCCGACGGCTCATTTTTAATCAGGACAAGGCAAACAAAAGAGACGGCCACGCAGGTGAAGCCAGAGAAGGACAGTGTCATGCGCCAGTCGTAGTGCAGAGACACAAGAGCAGCGACAATGGGGCCCAGGCCTCCAGCCAGGTTCATGCTGGTGGACAGGATTGCCCACCACGTCCCAAACTGGGAGGGCTCAAACCACTGTGCAACAACAAGAAAAACAGCATGAGGTCTGAGAGAGTGACACTGTGCCTGAAAACCTTCACTGCAGGCCCACGCTGTGGATCTAAGGCAATTCAAACACAGATTTACAAGAGCAGGTAAAGGGAGCGCCTGCTGTTCACGACCTCAGTTGTGCAGGGAACTCTAAAAGTGAGGTGAGTGCCAGCCAGAGGAGCCTAACAGGTGCTCCCAGCACCAGCCAGCTTGTCGTTATTTCTGTGTACAGACGATGAAACCGAGACATGAACTGGGAGAGGCACATTTAAGAGCACATGGTTCTATATACTCACTTGCTAGGAACAGAGTCTGGAAAGGTCTGCTGGGACAGGACCATGAATGGGCATTCAGGGAATCATAGGGTAAGTTTAGGACTTGCTGGGTTAAGTATCAGGAACCATCAGCTTTGCAGTGAGTGCCCAGAGCCAGAACAGGTTGGTTGGTGGCTGTCGACAGGAAAACGTCCAAGTGCCACCTTCCCTCCACAGAAAACGCTGTGTATTGTGGCCATTATTCTGGACCTTTCTTTCCATGCACAAAACCACCCCAGACATCCCTCTTCTTGCTAGCTAGATGCCTCACAGAAGGGCAATGCAGTTGTTCAGGCCCCTAAGTCCTGCATATTCCTGGATTTTTTTCTGTCAATGCACAGCTGAGCTCCTTCCCACCATCCTAAGGCAGAAACCAAGCAGTGACAATCTCAGTGGAACAAAACCCAAACACACATCCAGCCCAGAGGCTCGACTCAGGCTGTGCCTCCACCAGTTGTCGACCTGAAGAGCTGCAGTTTGCAATTCCTGAGTTCCCTGAGCATGCAGATCGAACTCTGCTCGTTGCCCCTTGCCCAGCAGCAAACGGCCACAGCAGCAGAGGGAACCAGCCCTCGACCTGCCCGAAACACCGGATCCCAACAACTCACAACACTCAGCCAGGAACAGGTCTGCTGCCAGGAGGTGCTACTTACCAAACTGAGCTACTACTGAAGCACAAGAACACAAGGGCTAATGAACTGTTTGAACATCAGCTAGAACAAGAACCCAGCACACAGAAACTCATACTCTGCAGGCAGAGGAATGTGCAGCCAGTGGTTCTGACCTTCCAAGCTTGGAGGAGGCAGGAAGCTGCCAGTTCCTCTGAATTTAGAGCCAGCAACACGGTCTGCACAGACCTGCTGCCGAGATAGTGCAGACAAGTTTCCCTGCACGTTTTCCACTCACCTTCCGCAGGATCTTCCCGCAGGGCGGCCAGCCCAGCCCCTGGGCCAAGCCGTTGAGGAACCAGAGCCCGGCGAAGGCGGTGACAGTGGAGCTCCAGGAGAAGACCACGTTGACCAGGCCCACCATGAGCAGGCCGGAGGAGAAGAGCCAGCGGGCGCTCATCTGGTCGGAGAGGACGCCGCTGATGAACTTGCTGATGGCGTAGGCCGCGGACTGGCTGCTGGTGATGAGACCTGCGGCGGGCAGAGCCCGGGAGGCGCCTCAGCCACCTGCCCGGCCGGCACCGGGCGGGGGGGGGTCCCGGGGCCGGCACTCACCCAGCTCGTCCTTCCCC
>NW_009951820.1:748194-761958 GCF_000747805.2 Chaetura pelagica | reverse complement strand
GGGGTGTGGGGGGGGCGGGGGGGGCGCCCCGCACCCGGGAGAAGGGGGAACACCCACCGCCTGTGCCAGCTCCATTCTGCCGAGCCCGGTCCTTCCCGGTCACCGGCTGCTGTGCTCCCAACCGGACGCCCCAACATTACTTTCTCAGCCTCTGCCGTTCCCTCCTACCCAATCCAAACCAGAGCTCATCTCCCCTCCGCTGACCTCACACCACTTCTTTCAGCCCAGACACCACCACCTCAGCTACACGCTCCTGCATGAGCCCGTTTATCTCACCAGAGGAGCTGTGGCACAGTTTATGTTCCACTTCCTAAAGCTCAAGATGTTTCTTCACTGCCTCCCCTCCACAGAAAAGTCACCGTGGTGACTCCCATGCTGAAGCCAGACAACTCTCGGTGGCCACACTGCCACCTTGAAGCACGGAAGGAAAACAAAGAAACAATTCACTAAGTTAGTAGCGGCAAAGTCCCCAGAAAGAAAAAATAAAATTTACATCTCTATCCCATGTTGATGTCAGACTGGTTGTTGTGTTCCACTGACGCAATGACTAACCAGGTCCATTACAAAAACAAGAAAGTAACCATGAAATAAATAGATGTTGACACTATCAGGATTTCAGGGGTGTTATAATTCGTCGTTTTTCCTGCTTTGTCCTCCAGCTTCTGTCTTCTTCTCTTTTTTGGACCCTGTGTAATGAAAGTAAACCCAGTTACACGCCATAGCAGCTTCTACAGCACACACAGCACTGCCAAAAGTCCCTGACATTCATTAAATATTCCACTCAACCCTCAAGTCTCTGGTGCAGAAGGCAGGGGAAAGGAAAGAAGCACCTGGACAGCCTGCATGGCAGCTACCAAGTTCCAGACAAACATTTACGCACCAGAGTCTGGTCCAGGCTCGTTGTCTACTGTTACTTTCTCCGCTGTAGGAGGTTCCTTGGCTGGACCAACATCCTCGGGTTTGTCTGTGTTTAAAGTAGAAAAAGCACAAAAGTTCAGGAAGAATATATAGGAGAGGAGGTGCAGGGGGAGGCCAGAGGAACAGGCAGGGGACACTGCTGACAAACAGGATGGACTGAAAAGGACCAAGGCACTCAGAACCTGAGGACCTTAAAAACTTGTAATAAGTGATATATTATTTTCTGGGGTCCATCTAAGCCCCAAATGTTTCTCATCAACAGCTCATGCTATTCCTTGGCATAGGACATGACCTTGAATACTTGCCCTGGACACTCAGAAGGGAACTGATGGCTTATCATCCTTACGAGACAGCCAACCAGCCTGAGACTGATTACCACCCTAGGAAGTTTATAAACACTTTCTGTTCCTTCATGGAAAATAAAATAAACAAATGCTGAGGGATTAAGGACACTGCCATGCCTAGGTTTTCCCAGCAAACTTTGAAAACTAAGAGGAGGCCCATTTGAACCTAGTTAATAATTGTCTTCACTTACTTAGCTCCCTTTCCCTCGAGGTACAAGCGTGTCACGCACAGTAATTATGTTCTAGGAGTTGTGCACAGGCTCCCCACCCTCCTTACCTTCTTGTTTCCCCTCCGTGGGAGGGATAGTGCTCTCAGTTTCAGAGGTTGCTGTAGCATTCTTGCCCGAATCAGTTTTTGTGGCATTCTTCTCCTTTTTGGGTTTGGGTTTTGCAAACTTGGCCTTATTCAGCAGATACTGCACTTCCCTGTCCAGGGCTGCTGTCTTCAGCTCTATGTCTTTGGATAGCAGGATAGGTTTCTCAGTAGGAGAGAGCTTGTTCTGTTCAGCCAGTGTCTCGTTTTTCCAAGTCTGCAGGATGAGAGGGAAGAGGTGCTTTTCAGATGCTTTTTGGTTCCAGGAACCACTGTACATCACCCTATCTCAAAGTCACCACATCACATCTGACTCAGTATAACACTGCTCCCTGCTATTTCCACCAGCTTCTTAGTTTCCCAGACATGGGACAAAACAAAGAGGCAGAACCCTCAAAACTCAGCATGTGCCTTTAAAAACTGCAACAAAATTATTGGGCTACACCCACCCCTCCTGGAGACAAATATCCACAGGCAGCACAAAAACCATCATACCCCAAAATAGCCAGGAGTGAAGCTGAGCGTTGGAAAACACCAGAACAAAGGAGAGAGATTTGCTGGTGGCAGGGAAACCAGACATGCACACTCCATGATTGAGTGAAAGTACACGACCTGTTACTTCAGACTGGAAACACAGCCCAGCACCAAACCCTGCCACCTCCCCCCCCACCCCGGGAATCACTTGGTCCTTTATTACCGTGGTTTCATTGATGGCTTTTTCCAGGGTACTCAGTTCCACTTCTGTGAATATCTGGTCAGACTCTAGAATCATTCGGGCTCCCCTGGAAGATAAGAACATTTCTTTCTGTTAAACCAAACACTGTACCTTGGCAACTCTGTGTTTACGGCACCAGTTATCATCATAACAACTAGCCACTGCACACACCAATTAGTACTTTTGCATCTGCAGGAAACAGAGTCAGAAATCAATCTCTGGATGCCAAGAACGGAATAATACCAAGCCAGCAAACATAAAATCACAGAATCACAGAATCCTAGGGGTTGGAAGGGACCTCGAAAGATCATCTAGTCCAACCCCCCTACCAGAGCAGGGTCACCCAGAGCACATCACACAGGAACGCATCCAGGCGGGTTTTGAATGTCTCCAGCAAAGAAGACTCCACAACCTCTCTGGGCAGCCTGTTCCAGTGCTCTGTCACTCTCACAGTAAAGAAGTTCTTCCTGACATTCACCTTGAACCTCCTACGCTCCAGTTTGCATCCATTGCCCCTTGTCCTATCACTGGTCATCACTGAAAAAAGCTTGGTTCCATCGTCCTGACACTCACCCTTTACATATTTGTAAACATGGATGAGGTCACCCCTCAGTCTCCTTTTCTCCAAGCTAAAGAGACCCAGCTCCCTCAGCCTTTCCTCATAAGGGAGATGTTCCACTCCATTATCTTTGTGGCTCAGCACTGGACTCTTTCAAGGAGTTCCCTGTCCTTCTGGAACTGAGGGGCCCAGAACTGGACACAATACTCCAGATGTGGCCTCACCAAGGCAGAATAGAGGGGGAGGAGAACCTCTCTTGACCTACTAACCACCCTCTTTCTAATGCACCCCAGGATGCCATTGGCCCTCCTGGCCACAAGGGTACATTGCTGGCTCATGCTCATCCTCCTGTCCACCAGGACCCACAGGTCCCTTTCTCCCACACTGCTCTCCAGCAGGTCAGCCCCCAACCTGTACATGGGGTTGTTCTTCCCCAGATGCAAGACTCTACACTTGCCCTTGTTGAATTTCATTTAGTTTCTCCCTGCCCAAGTCTCCAGCCTGTCAAGGTCTCATTGAATGGCAGCACAGCCTTCCAGTGTGCCAGCCACTCCTCCCAGTTTATTGTCATCAACAAACTTGCTGAGGGTACAGAATGTACCCTCATCCAGGTCGTTGATGAAGATATTGAACAACACCAGTCCCAGTACTGACCCGAGGGACTCCTCTAGTCACACACCTCCAACTGGGTTCTGTCCCATTGACTACAACTCTCTGACTTCTTCCCTTCAACCAGTTCTTGATCCACCTCACTACCTGATCACCAAGCCCATACTTGATCAACTTATCTACAAGGATGTTGTAGGACACGGTGTCAAATGCTTCACTCAAATAGAGATAAATCACATCTACTGCTCTACCATCATCTATCCACCTAGTTATTTCCTCATAGAAGGCTATAGGGCTGGTCAAACATGACTTACCCTCGGTAAAACCATGTTGACTGCTCTTAATGACCCCTCATCCTTGATATGCCTAGAGATAGTGCCAAGAACAAGTTGTTCCATCACCTTTCCAGGGATGGAGGTGAGGCTGACTGGTCTATAATTACCCAGGTCCTCCTTTTTGCCCTTCTTGTAGACTGGAATGACACTTGCTGACCTCCAGTCCTCAGGCACCTCTCCTGTTGCCCATGACTTACCGAAGATTATGGAGTGTGGCTTAGCAATGACCTCCACCCTCAGCACCCATGGGTGTATTCCATCCGGACCCATTGATTTATGGATGTCCAGATTGCTTAACTGATCCCTAACCCAACCCTCATTAACCAAAGCTAACTCCTCCTTTATCCTGACTTCTTCTGGGGCTGTAGGGATCTGGGGCTCCTGGGGAAAGCCTGCAGGAGTAAAGACAGAGGCAATGCAGCAAGCCCTTCTTGTAGACTGGAATGACACTTGCTGACCTCCAGTCCTCAGGCACCTCTCCTGTTGCCCATGACTTACCGAAGATTATGGAGTGTGGCTTAGCAATGACCTCCACCAGCTCCCTCAGCACCCATGGGTGCATTCCATCCGGACCCATCCATTTATGGATGTCCAGATTGCTCAACTGATCCCTAACCCAATCCTCATCTACCAAGGTAAACTCCTCCTTTATCCTGACTTCTTCTGGGGCTGTAGGGATCTGGGGCTCCTGGGGAAAGCCTGCAGGAGTAAAGACAGAGGCAATGCAGCAATCACAAGATTAGAGAAAAAAAAAATAGAGAGAAAAGCTGAGGCTGCAGGATCAAGAGGGACAAATCTGCTCACAGACAGTGTGGCCACATCCTGTCCCCTCAGATCAAACAGAGCTGGTGTGCTCCTGTGAAGAGGCTCTGCAGAGCCAAGCACCAGCACGCAGGGTCAGGTCGCCTTTTCTCAGGAAGCACTAGGGACTTTCAGACCACATTCCATTTGGTCACGTTCTGTTAGTGTCTCATGAAGCACTATCCTCCTTCTCAACAGCTTGCTCTTACTTGAGGAAGATGGTCGAGTGGTTGAGCAGACTTTCCAGGGCAGCCAAGCGTTCTGGCCACTTTCTCCTCTCCTCTACACGGAAAAAGAGGTTCCTACAAAGCTTTTTCAGCTCTGCAAGCTTGTCTTTCAGCTCCTGCAAATAAGGGAGAGGGGAAAGGAGATAATTAGTTTGCCCACTGTCTGACACTAAACCTCAGAAGTTAAAAGTGCAGGTTTTGTCGTAACACCCTGACTACCTGCAGCAATACCTTGGTTGTGGCTGAATAGCCCTCCTCCTCCATCCAACTGGAAGCCTCACTAAGCTTTGTGGAAATTTCTCCTCTCTGCTCCTCTGTTGAGACAAACTGATACTCTTCTTGGTAAAGCTTGTCCTGGAAAGAACAAAGCAATGACTCCAGTCAAACAAAGGTCATCCAATTGCAACTAGGCTGGGCACTCCTGGAGTGCTGCTTGCTCTAGCCAGGAGATTCTCCTTCAATCCTCCCAAATCTGAGCTCCTGCTCTTGGTGTTACCAGGCACCCAGTAGCAACACATCAGGTATACAGACACACACACACCCGGTACATGATGGTAAAGCTGCAACAACCATCACTTCACATGCACTTAACGTTAGCTGCCTCTTCTGCACAGTGTTCTTGAGAAGCTGTAGCTTCTTTGCAGCCCAAGTGCAATTGTTTCAAAACACAAAACTCAGTGTACATAAAGACACTGGAAACCAAGTTTAATGCGCTAGACGTGCTGAAGAAAAGTGTTCATTTTGTGCTGAGGTAACCTCCCAAGTCCATGTGTGCTTGGGAAGCCTAATAGTGGCAGAAAAAGTAACTGAAGATGAAAGCAGGGCTCTTCAAATCTGCCTCCCCCAGCTCCCTGGCATTCCAAACAGCCAAGCTGCACAGAACTCTTCCACCTGCTCTCCAGCAATTCTCAGGTCTTTCTATCCCTCTTACCTGAGTCTCAAAGATGAAGGACTCCAAGCTGTTGGCTGATTTCTCTCTTTCCTGTTTCTCTAGATCTCTCACTGTCAAGTCTTGGAGTCTAACATAAGAGAAAAGAAATCAAAGGTAGCCAGTCTCTCTAGAAGAGCACTACAGCACAAACACCATCAGCAGGACAAAGGTGCTACCTGAGCTACCACTGCTCTAAAGCCACTCACTTCCCTTGTCTAGAGCTTCAACCTAGCAGAGCCATTTAAAACTTACTTCTTCATTGAGCTCTTCAGTTCATCCTCCAGCAGGTCAGGTACATCATTTACATCCAGCTCCATTGTGATCTCATGGACAAGCTTCTGCTTCTTGGGTGCTTTGATCTTCTTCTCTTCCTCTGTTTTGGTAACTGTGCTGTCACCGGAACTTTTGGACGGTTCTTCCTCTTTTACACTCTCTCCGTTTTCCTTGGGATCCTATAACAGATAAAATGCATTCTCAGGCAAGGGAACAGATCTGCAGATTTTGCAACTTTTTCCCATGGCAGGACACTAACTGGGTAAGAAGAATTCCACTTCTCAGATACTGGAACCTCAGTCCCACTCCTTCAATCTGATGCTCACCTGAGACTCTGATTTCTCGCCTTCTTCCTTCTTCTGTGACTCTGCTTTCGGAGGGGCAGTTTCTGCCTGACCTGGAGGAGGCTGTTTCTCCTCTCCCTTCTCTTCACCTGCATCTTCTGCACTGCCTTTTTGGTCTTGTTTCTCCCCATGCTCCTCTTTACCTGCTTCTGCCAGGCTCTCTTCCTCTTCCTGGTCACCACAGGCAAATAAAGGAGAAACCAAAACTGGTTTTAATGTAAAACTTACATGCAAATGTTTCACAGAACAGAATTCTCTGACATGCTGCCAGTCACCTTTAATACTGCCTCCTTAACAAGGTCCAGAGCAATCGCCCCGGGCTCACCTGAACCAGGTCTGTCAGGTTCTCTCCAATTTCTGGTGCAGAGCCACCACCCCCAAACAGGCTTGAGATGGTGTTTCCAAGTTCTGTCAATGGGAGACAAAAAAATTCAGACTACTGTGTAACCAGGAGGAAGAAATTAATCTTCAGCTCTCTCTGCTTCCCCTCATCACCCTCACAATCACCAAAGTGCTCCCTTGGTGGTTAGCTACATGCACTCCAGAAACTTCCTCCCCTGACCTCACTTTCCATTTTCACATGCATAGGCAAATGGAGCCTCCACCTCTGCTGGAGTATGATCTGAAATTTGTAGCTTCAATTAAAAAGCTTCAAGCTTCAACCTGTGTCTGCATTAGCTGCCCCTGCATCACCCCTTCTCCTCCAAATGCACAGATTTCCAGCTCCTCTCTGCAGGAAGTCTGTGCTCTAAAACCTAACCAATGCAAAGGACAGACAAGAAGGGAGAACACTGCAGGGCTGTGGATGCAGGACCTCCCCCCAGACAGACCTCCTGAAAGGAGCAGCTGTGGCAGCTATCTCAGTCACTACATCCAACAGGTAAATCCAACAGTTAGTATGAATATCTAAGCATTTACTTGTCAACGTTGACTCCTCCTCCAGCTTGTCTTCCACCAACGCCTCAAACACAGACTCCACCTTGGAGAGGGGAGCACAGCATTAGCTTTGAGCAAGGACCAGAACTGGAAAATACACAAACACCATGACAGGGCAGTGCCTACCCGGTCAAGACTCAGCACTCCACTCTCGTCCATGTTGAAGTGAGCTTTGATGCCTTTGGATTCATAATCCGAATGCTTCTTGAAACTGTCCCCAACTCCCTTTAGCCTCACGGTGGTGAGATTGAGAGAACCAAAAACCCTGATGACACAAGAGACAAAAGCAGAGAGAAACCTCAGAATAACAACACTGCAGAACAGTCAAACACTTCTCAGAGCCACACCTGGGGCAACAACTGCACAGAGTAAAGGACCAGCACAGCTTGGTTTGCTGAAGCACCTGACTTGGAGAACTGATCTGCAAATAGGCAGCGGTGGCCATGTGGATCCAGAGGCCTGCCTGGCGATGCCATTTTCCATCCAGGCACGTTGTGCTGCCCCAGGGCTCTCTGCCTCACTCACCGCAGGTCATCCTGGCTCAGGAAGGACAAATCTCCGTAGTTGACGTAGAACTCGAAGTCGTCTGTGTAGCGGTTGAAAGTGATAACCTTGCGCTGCGGGTAGGACGCCATGCGCTGGAACAAGATCCTCTTGTTGTGCTTCAAACTCTTGGATTTATCATCCTCCTCAACTTCACGAGTGAATTCCACCTGTGTCAGAAACAGAAAATATGCCTCAGCAACAGAAAACCTCCTTTGGCATCTTACATCAGAGGTTTCTGCAGCATTTGGCTGCTCCACCTTGTGCAAAATCTGGGGGACAGGCAAGTATTTTTCAGCAGATGCTTCTATGTCCCTGGCTTCTCGGATACAGCACTTCTGCCCCAGCATCAACTTTCCTCTGCTTTCTTTACTGGATTGGCAGAAGAATCTCCATAACGTCTTTATGCAAAGGAATCTAACAGGTCACCCAGAAGGCTCCTCCCAGCACAGCCCGTTTACCCACACCCTGCACTCAGAAAGCCAAGGGTTACCTGGATGGGGAACACAGCAGCATCTCGAACAACAAAAGGCTTCACCTTGAAGGCTTTGCTCAGAGCAGCTGCCTGGTACACAGCTCCCATGGCAGCAGCCTCATCAGCGTTGATGTTCTTGCCAAGTTCTTCTCTGCGAAGTGAAAAGCCACAAACTTCAGCTTTGCTGCGGCTGCCTCCAACAGCAATTTACCAACAGGACATGGAATAGAAGGGGCTTTGCATACTCACTTGCCAACAGCTTTCAGCAAAACCTCCTGCACTTTGGGGACCCGTGTGGCACCACCAACTAGAATCACCTGGTCAATTCCATCCTAGGCATTGGAAATAAGCACCTTTTCTTGAGAAAGCAACTTCAGAGAGCTAAATTCAGGGCTCCCCAGCGCTCCTTCCCTGTCACCACGCACTTCTCTGAGGGTACCTGTGCTATGTCCTGATGCCCCAGTGCAGGCCAGGGCCTGAGAGACCTCAGATACACCAACACGAGCCACAACATGGGAATCTGGGGTCAGGTCTGTCCAACAGGGACTGCATGACCCCTACTTCAAGTCACCTGAAATGTGGGACTCGACTGAAAATTAGACAGACAGCTCAGGGCCAGAGGAGTCAGTGATTCAGGCAGCAAGCTGGACCAGAACAGATGGAAACCTGGACTCTGAGAGTGGACTCAGTGTCTGGCACTGAATACCAGAGCCAAGTGATGTCCTAAAGCACCCTGGAAAGTGAGCATTTAACAAAGCAGCATGTCTGCCCAATGCACTGCACTGCTTTGGTCCAACTGCAGCCCGCAACAGGGCTCTGAAAGAAGCAGCCGGAACAGCAATCACTCTGCTTCCAGACACTTTCCAGAAACTTCCACTGAGACCAAGAACTAATATCTGAGACAAAAAAAGGCAAGATCAGTGTTCCACACCTCCAGCCCAAGTTTTCTCATAGACAGAAACCCCTCCTCCAAACCTTTTGTTTCTGGTGGGTAGTGCAGGGAGCCACAACCCACTCCTGCTGGACACCAAGCAAGTAACCTCACAGCAAAACCAACACTGTTCTGCTCCAACAGCAAACATCTGTACCTCTGGTAACACAGCCACCAGTGCCTTGGTCATGATGCAACAGCAGCTCCATACACAGAAACTTCAGCCCTCTAATGCATTTTTTAAAAAACCTACCAGGTTCATCTCTGCGCTTCTCAGAGCCTGCTGCACAGGCCCTGGGACTCGCTGGAACAAGTCAGAGCACAAATCCTCAAATTCTTGCCTTGAGACTTTGGCCTTGAAGTCGATGTCGTCCAGTAGCCCCTCAATCTGCCCAGGAAAAAAAACCAGCCAGAATTAAATTACTGGTGGAGCATTCTCCAAGCAAAATCTTTGCACAACTTGCCCACTGTGCAGAAAGTTCCAGGTCCCCTAATGCTCCTGGGACCTGACCAAATTAATCTGAACCCTACCATTGCCAGGGGACATGATGGAGCAGGGATATAAGAGTGAACATTTATGGAACAAACTTCACACAACTAACTCTCCTCCAATCCACTCAATCACCAGTGCCACCAAGCGGGAAGAAGTTGAGGGCACCACCAGTGCCACCACCAGCCTGGAACACCAGGAGTGATGCTCTTCAGTGCTTCAACCAACCCCACCCTGAGCCCTAAAAAAAGAAGGAACCCCAAGACAGCAGGTCAGACCTGTGCCATGTGATCAGCATTGGCGCTCAGGACGGTCTTCAAGCGGTTGGCCTCCTTCAGGAGCTTGGCCATGGCCCGGGGATTCTTCCGCACGTCTTTTGACGGGTGCTGTTTGTTAAAGAGTTTGGCCAAATAGTCCCGGAGGCGAAGCTCCATCTCTAAACCTCCAAGGGTACGGTCAAACCTGAGCAAAATGAACAAATGGAGATGTAACAACTCAAATTGAGATACAAACAAACTTCATGTATCATTTCATAAACATGCAGAACAGCAAGCGGTCAAAAGCAGCAGCTGAACTATCAGCTGCCACTGACTGTGGTAGAAGGACAGTTGCCCTAAAGATAACACATTATAATGAAACAAAGGAAATAAAGATTCACCATCACAACAGCCCCTGAGCCAGAAACTTCGTTACACTTATGGTTAAGGCCTCATAGCCAAGTATGTCAGACAGCCGAGAAGCCAAAGGATAAATGTCTCAGGTCCCAGGTTATCTTGAAAACAGCAGTAAAAAGGTTTTGGAGTTAAAATTATGGGCTGGTGATTCACAGCAGCCCTCTTCTGACCTGGCAAACACTAACTGCGCTGCATTTTTGCTGTTCTTCAGAAACACATTCCACTTTTTCAAGACACACTCTACTTCTGTAAAATTATAGGAAATGGAATGATGCTACAATGGTTTGAGGCTCTAAACAAAGCAAACCTGAGGCAAGCTAAGCATACTGGTTGCCATCTGGAAGTTCTCAGTTACCTTCTGCACAATACATCAACACCAGAATTATCATCACTAATTACTACCAGTTTCCCACTCTGCCACTGACATCCCACATGTAGAAGAGGCTGTGAAACAAATGATTTCTTTCCTGAGACCTGTAGGTTTTGCACAACTCGTGTTGAATTCTTACCCAATGCCCTGGATCTGCAATTGAGGCTGGGTTCCCAAGTCCTTAGTTTTCACTGTCTGATAGGTAACGATAGTACAAATGGTGCTTCCTGCCCCCATGTCGTAAAACATGATATTCTGAAAAGAGAAGCTAGGATGGTGAAGGAGGAACACCCAGATATCCCCCATGAACAAGGACAGAACCCACAGCTGTCTGAGCCTGACACAGGCCCAGACTCCCTGCTCCCTGCCCTGGCTGTACACAGTAATGACAGGACTTGTACTTTGGTCAAACACAGGAGACATTTGGAGCCATGCTTGACACAAGGTGACTAGAACACTTTTTTCCTCCATTTCACAGATCAGAAAACAAATGTTTGTGCTTTAAAAGCTTCTTCAACCTCAGGAAAATAAAATAAAATATTTCAGAGTTGGCCTTCCAGTATCTTAGAAAATCACTAATGTTCTTCCCATCCCGGCTGATGGGCAAGGAACAAACACAAGTTTACAAGATGGGAACTTCCAGAACCTGCCCTCACTCCAGAAGCTTTCAGGCTTCACCACGTGGTCACTGAGCGTTTTGTCGCCTCCTCTTGTTGACAATCACATGAAAGCAGAGGAGACCAGCAGAGCACACTTCCTCACAGTTAAGCCCTTTTAATGGTACCTGCAGCACTTCCTCCCCCACATGCAGGCAGGAGGCTGGGACCCCCACACCCACCTGGGCCGTGGCATTGATGTCCTTCCTCCTGAACACGCCGTAGTTCAGCGCCACGGCCGTGTTGTCATTGATCAGCTGCAGCACCTTCAGGTCGGCCATGCGGGCGGCGTGCAGCACCGCCCTCCTTTCTGCCTGGTTGAAGTAAGCAGGAACAGTAATCACCACGTCCTTGATGGGCTGCTCTGAAAGAGGGACAGGGGACAGGTTTTTCTATCAGACTCATTATCCCGGGCTGACGGTAGCAAAGGCAGAGAATCCAGGGTGTACATCCCATCATACAGAATGCAATTCTGAGGCAGCATCAGCATCCAGGATTGTTAGGGATTAATCCATCCCCTGCTGACACCACATAGGCATCACTGATTCTTGCAAAGCCAGGCATCTACCAACTTCCCTTTCACACATTAGGACACTCAAATGCTCTGGGATGCCTCAGATTTCTACCAGCATCATCGTCACAGAGCCTTACTTTATCACTACATTACATTCACTCTCCGCAGCAAAACGTTTTTGGACTGGCTTTGGTGTTACTAAGCAAACACACAACCTCCTAGTAACAACACAAGCAGTAATGAATTTCACCCCGTTTACATTACTGTGGCATTTCAATGGCAGCACACCAGCAAAAACGCATCTGTTAGCAAGATTCACAGCAGAGAGCAAGTCTTGCTCCTTAATTGTAGGATTACAATCACAGATCCGGACAAGAGCCACTTCCACCTTCCCCTGCAGCCACTTACCATTGTGCCTCTGCTCTGCTCACATGTGCAAGTGAGGAAACGCCCCTCCCACCAGAGGTTGCCAGAAAGGTTCCTGCACTGCAAGGCAGGGTAGGATCTGGGGTGCCAGCCCCCACTAACAAGATTAAAACTCTAAACTCGCAACAGAATAGAAAAAAAATTACAACCTGACAGCTGCTCTTGCTTATTGTCTGCAGCTGAAGAGACCCAAAATTTGTGGGTTTTCAGACACCTCAGGTCTCTACTCAAATTCTATGATATATAAACGCACACAGATATTATAAGAAACAGCTAAACCCTTCCAACCTGCAAATTCCTCAGCCAGACCACGTGAATAGTTCAGGACCATGCCCAGCATCTCCTCTGGAGAATACTGTATCATTCTATGAGAGACAGGGAAGAAAACAACAATAGAGTCAGCTGTGGAAGCCTGGTAGCCAAAGTCCCAGCTGCAAAAGCCCAGAAGCAGCCACTTACTGGGACAGCTTGAAGATAACAGTTTGCCTCTTCTCGTCCTTCACCAGCTCATGTTCTGGGAATCGGGACTGGTACAGCACCACGTGTGGATTGTCAATACGTTTACCCAGCAGGTCCTGGAAGTACCTGAATGCCACCTTGGGGGTCCTTATGGACTGCAGAAAGAAAAAGCACATCACCCAGCCGCACCTCTTCAGCTCTGCTGCTTTTAAACAAACCCCTCCCAGGCTATGTGGTAAAAAATACTGGTGCGGAGATTACGGGCACAAGACTGGCACACAAAGAGCCAGTAACATACGAAAAAAATGAGAAAAGAAGCACAGGACAAGAAATAAAACTTCCCAACTCAAAGGACCCAGCAGTGGGAATATAAGTTCTGCATACAGGAACTGCACTTGGCACAACCAACAAGAGCTCTCACCATTCCTAGGGCACTATCCCCAAAAAGACGCTCGTTCTCCTTCAAAGAAACAGCCACCGGCGTTTTCCTTCGTGACTCTCTGGATAGAAAAAGAGGAACAAACCACTCGAAACAGATGAACATTGAATGTGGAGCTTCTGATGAGGACAGCTAAGGTTAAAACCTCAGGTAAAGTTTTTTTAACCTCGCAGGGTTAAAACCTGAACTGCTGTCCTGAATGATACTGCACAGCTGCTCAACAAGGGCAGGAAGCAAGGCAGACACCCCTGAACGAGAGGATGAGACTGCTACCCTCACAGCAGCCTTAGCAGGACCCCCAGTACCCTCACACGCTGCCCAGTTACGGTACTTGCAGCACTGCTTCCAGCCCCAGTAACGCATACTGAACTGCCCACGTCACCCCCGCGATACCGGCACTAGAACGGGCCGGAAAAGCACCCACTCACTTGTTGAGGACTATCTCCATGGGCACCCCGGGCTTGACAATGGCAATCTTCATC
>NW_009951820.1:737533-747345 GCF_000747805.2 Chaetura pelagica | reverse complement strand
CGGGTCCCGTCCCGGTCCCCACACCCCGATACAAAGCTCCGGGCACCGGTGCGTCGTTGGCAGCTCTTTACCGTTCAGCACTGTGACACCTTTCCAATAAAATTTTGTTTTTAAAAAGTCAACATTTAAAAAAAAACACAACACAAACAACAAAACAATTATTCCCTTGGCTGAGTAGGGAGGCACGGGGCAGATCCCCTGCCCTGGCATGGACCACAGCCCCCCTGGGAGCACCCCCACGTCCCTCAGTTCATGAACTGGGTGTATCCCTCAGCCCCGGTGACGATGACGTCCATCCAGATGCGCATGGCCTCAGCCGAGGGGGCCACCATGTAGTAGAGGCGGTCGTGGGTTTTGACACAGAAGGTGAGCGCAGGGTGGGGGCTCTGGGGAGGAAAGGGGGACAGGGTCAGTGCTCACCCCTTCCAGTATGTGGCCCCCCTCACACTCCCGTCAAGCTCAGTACTGGGGTCCTGCCTTTGGGACCGCAAGGAGCTGGAGCCATGAGGGAACACTGACTGATCCAGACCATCCCCAGCACAAACTGTGCCCCAAGGCAGGGGGATAGTGAGTGCTGCAGGCTCCCAGCTGACACCAGGGCAGCAGCACTGCCCAGTGCTCACCTTTGCCGCACTGCGGAGGTGGTCGTAGTAAACCTCCTCAATAGCTTGGAAGTAGATAACACCCTTCAGCTTTGTCTCATGCTTATCTGTCCAAGAGAAGGAACCAGTGTCAACCACAGAGCTACGGGCGATGGCACGGGGAGGGGACAATGGCACAGAGACTCACCCACATAGTAGGAGAGGGTGCGCTTCATGCGGTCGAAGACAAACCAGCGCTTCTTCCAAGACTTGATCTTGCCACCCATCTTAACCAGGTAGCCCTTGCACATCTTCTCTGTTAGGATGACATGATAGCAGGTGTCCACGCTGTGGCCCGAGGACTCGATGTGCAGCCGCAGGTTGAAATCCTCCTTGCGGATGGGGAGGTATCGTGTCAGGGGACGAGCCTGCAAAAGCAACAGAGCCCTGCAAAGCTGTCGAGCAGTGGCAAGAGCCATGCTCCATGACAGGATATGGCTGGGGAGCTGGGCCTGCCTCACGGGCCAGGCTAAGAGAGGGGAAATTCTGCCCCACACCTGTGAGAAGTGCTTCTCTCGCAGCTTGACCTCCTTCTCCACCAGCTTCTGCCGCCGTGCGGTCTCATCCTGCAGCCGGCGTTCCAGCTGCTCCCGGCGCCGGCGCTCGTCCTCCCGCGCCTGCCGCCGCCGCTCCCTCTGCTGGCACACGCAGGCTCAGCCCTGGGGATAGGGACCCATGCCCTGACCGGCCACCCCGACGCTGCCTCTGCTCACCCGGGACTCCATCAGCCGCGACTTCTCCGCATGTGCCTCCTTCAGCATCTTCTCCATCTCCTCGATCTTCCCCACCTCCATCCCACTGGCACTGCAAGACACCCACAGCTGCCGTCCTTGCTGGAAGGACCTGGAGCCAGCAGCAGAGCCAGGAGAATGGGCTGTCCCTCCGGCCCCGGGGTTACCTGGAGATGGTGTCAGGTGAGCAGGCAGAGTTGTTGCCAGTGGAGATGCTGGTCTCCAAGCTGTCCGAGCTCTCCAGGCTGAGAGTGTCGTACGCGTGGTCCAGCTCCTCGGCACGGGGCCCATGGGGACGGTGATGGTGGAGAATGGAGTGATGCACAAGTGGTGGGAAGGCACCGGGGAAGGGGGGCTGCCCATGCAGGGCTTCCCACTGGGACTGAGCCTCGGCAGCTGCCTTCTGCTTCAGCTCCGCCAGCCGCCGCCGCTGCTCCTCGATCACCTGCTGACCTATGTGACAGGGAGAAGACAAGAACTGAGTGCACCCAGCTCTGAGCTACACAGGGCAGGCAGAAGAAGACACTGCAGGCACTGAAGGAGCTGGGGAGGGATGGCAGGTGTGGAGGTGGGAGCTGCCGTCGTTACTCCCTGACAAGCACGGCACGGCACGACAAGCAGCACGGGCCGGGCAGAAGGCGGGACCCCAGGTAGCCAAGGGGGGACAAGTGCCAGGCTGGTAGGAGCAGGCTGGGCAAAGCATCAGCAGGTCAGGGATGCTCAGAGCTGTCCCTGAGCAGAGGCCGAGAGGCACAGGGGAGTCCTGGGCTGGCCATGCCCTCCTGTGCCAGCAAACAGCCGTGCTGCTGCCTGGAGGCTGCTCTGGGCAGGCCAAGCCACCCCACGTCTCTACCTGGTGGATCACCTGGCTGCAAGGGCTCTGCTGGGAGCAACTCGGCTGGAGACGTGCCGTCGGGTGCAGGGGTCAGGAGGGAGAGAGGGGGGAGAGCGAGAGACTGTGAGAGAGGCACCACGTCCCACTGGGGCACCACAGCAGCCGCGCTCCATCAGCTGCTGGCAGTGGGGGAAATGTCTCCTAGAGCAGAGCCAGAGCTCACCCTTCTGCTGCAGGGCCAGCTGGCGCTTGGTCTCGATGTCCTGTAGCGTGGCCGCCAGGGTGCGGGGCAGGCTGCCCGCCGGGCTCGGGGGGCCCTAGGCAGGACAGCAGGTGATGAGCCATGGGGACAGGAGCTGGCACCGGGAGCCGCAGCCAGGCATCCGGGGCCACAAGATGCCCAGCTCCTTCCCAGCAGCCATACCTTGGGCGAGGGGCTGCGCCCCAGCACAGAGAGGTTGAGCTGTGAGGACGAGGGAGTCCCGCTCTTCATCCGAGGGGTGGGGGCACCAGCATCACCCTCTGTTTTGGCACGATAGACCTGGGAAAAGAGACGTGGAGGTGAGAGGGGCACAGGGGCTGCTAAAGCCCCCCTGGATGGATAGTTCTGCTGATGGCAGGGCTGAGCACCCCCTCCTCAGACCCTGCCCCTGTGTCAGTGCTGTCCTGGCAGCGGCACAGGCAAAGAAGACAGGAGCTGAATGCCCGGAATGTCCCTACACTGCCCTACTACTGCTGTGGCCAGCAGCCCCAAAGCCTGAGCCCAAGTGTCAGGGAGCTGAGATTACCTGGAGAGGTTTGTGAGAGGAGTGAGCTTTAGATGGAAGCAGAGGAGGGGAAGAAGGAGGAGAGACAGAGGAGGAGGATTCAAAGCCAGCCATGACCTCCTGGTACCACTTCTCTAAATCAAGCGCTGGGAGCGAGACGGGGCCCCCTGGCAGCTGCTGCTCCATCTGGAGAGAGACGCCGTGTGACAGAGGAGGGAGAAAGGAGGGAGGATGAAACATAGCAGGAGGGACAGACACACAGAGAGAGATCAGAGCATCCCCGCCTGCGCCGTCCTGAATGGGACTTGTAGATCCCCAGGGATCCTGCATGCTCCCTGGCTGGGTCCTGGCAGCTCCGGGACCCCTTTGCTGCTGACAGGGCCAGCAAAAGCTGATGCAGGCAGGCAGCAGAGCAGTGGGCAGGGCAGTGAGGGGCGGGCAGCCTGGCGAGCACCCAGCCCCATCCCCAGCTCACTCCATCCCATGCATCCCCATCATCTCCCCATCACCTCCTGGGGACAGTGTGGGGCAGAAGGGAGGGAAAAGGGGCACAAACCTCTGCAGAGACGGAGCGAGAAGAGAGAGATGGAAGAGGAGGAGGATGAGGAGCAGTGCAGCCTGAGGATGAAAGAGCTGGAGGGGCACAGCACAGCGGGGAAGCAGCAGTGGTGCAGAGGCCACTCACGATGCCTGAGAGCTGCTCAACAGTCACATACTGGGTAGAGAGAAGTGGATTAAACTGGGAGAAAAGGCTCCAAGCAAGGGCAAGGAGGCACAGGGCCATGAACAGAGAGCTCTGGTCCTCCAAGAAGGGTGCCAGGTTCCCAGGTGGAAGGGCGGCTGGAGTTGGGCACCAGGTCAGATCCCTGCCCCTGCTCTACACCCTCCTCACCTGGGACTGGCAGCCAGGACCAGGTTCCACTTGCAAAAGGCCACCCTCCCACCCCACAGCTGCCATCCCAGAAGGCAAAGCTGTCCAGAGCCAGTGGGAAGTGCTCTCTGGCAAGGATACCAGGTGGCTCCAGCCTCTGTTCTCTGCTCAGCTGCAGCCCAACCAGATCCCCAGCCCAAGGGGGAGGTAGACTCTGAGCACAGGGCTCACAGGGAAGCCCCAACATCCACAACATCCTCACGAGGATGCAGGGGGAAACCCACAGGAGCAAACCCGAGCACGCTCTGGGGCAGGTACCTCATCAGCTGCAGGGGGCACAGCAAGCAAGAAAGAGTGCTGAGCAGCAGCAGCGGCAGCAGCAGAAGCTTTAGTGTCCAGGCTGGGGCCATGAGCATGGCTGCAGAACCTGAAAACGTCAGACAGCCTCATGTACTCCTAGAAATCCATGGCGGAGAAGGAGGAGAGTTAGAGCCATGCACTGGCATTGCTGACTGCAAAGCAGGAGCCAATCTCCCCACGCATGTGTGCCCCACGGCCACCTGCCCCACCTGGCTGATCCTTGCACAGCACTGAGCTGCACTCTCGCCTCGGGTGCAGCTCTGCTGGTGCCAGTGGGGGCTGAGGGCCCAGTTGCCATCAGCTGTTCCCATCACCCAGATCTTGGTGTGCCCCACAGTCCCCGGCCATAAGCCTTCTTGGGTACGACAGCACCAGCTGAGGCACCTCAAGATGCCCTGAGACAGCTTAAAATCCACTTTCCTTTCTCAACTGAACATGCTAAAGACAGGGATTTGCTCTTGTTTTGGGAAAGCTAGGCTAGCAGGACCCTAGAGGATGCTGTCAGGAGCAAGGGAGAAGTGTGGGGATACCTGTGCCACGCCATCAAGGGCAGCAGCAGGACCCGGGATGCCCAGCAGGCTCAGGAGAGCACCTGAAATTTGGGTCTGAGCATTAATAAGCACCGGAAGTAAATAAGGAACACTGCAGCTAGGCTGCTGTGGGGATGCTCTACTCCCAAAAGCCAGATTAGTCTCTGTGAGGGGCAAGTGAGCAAGCACATGCAGTTAGTCCAGTTACCTCTTGTGCCTTGGGGTAGAAGCGGGCAGCAGGAGAAGCAGAGGCAGATGCTGCTGACAGGGGGCTCAGGGGCTGAGTTCCCTCCACCATCTCATAGGGTTCTGAGATATGGAGGGTCTCCTGTTGGGGGGCAAAGACCAGGTAGGCAAGGGAAGCATGGGCACCAGCAGCCCCATGGCGGGCAGGTGCAGAGGACTCTGTCATCCTGTCCTTCTCTGTGGTCCCCGAGGGCATTGTGTCTCCAGCTCCCTGTTCACAGCCATGAGCCAGGCAGCTGGGCAATCTAATCCCACTGAAAAGCCTTTGGACATGAACTGGAAAAGTCCACCATACCAGCAGCTGCACAGCTCCACACTCTCCAGCAAAGATAAGACCCCAGGCTTATCCCTACTGCTCCCACGACCCCCTTCTCCCCACTCACCTCTCTGAGAGCCGAGGACATCTTGGGGAAGCTCCTGCCGCCTGTGATGAGCTGGTATCGCCTCTCCAGAGACACGAGCTTCTCTTTCTCCTGAGCATGGGACAACAGGGAGATCAGAGGCAGCTTATGGCTGCTACCACCCCCACCCACAACTGCTGTGTTACCTTCTGCAGGAGCTGCAGAATGCTGTGCCTCTCCCTGGCCAGGCGCTCAGCCTCCTGTGCACTCTGCAGCCGGACCTGGGCAGACTGTGCCTCCAGGGCTGCCACCAGCTCCTGGGGAGAAGGCAGGAGATGAGCTGGCCACCAGACAGCCAAGGGGGCTCAGCAAGGGCTTGGGGGGCTCAGCCCAGACCCACTGTCCCCTCCATCCCCACCTTCCTGCGGGCAATGCTGCGATGGCACTCAGCCCGGCTCTGTAGCAGTTGCTGGCCCCGTGCCTCCCGCTCCTCCTCAAGGCGGCTCTCCCGCTCCAGCTGCTGGAATTCCAGGTCCTCAAAGAGCTTGGCCTCAGTCTCCAGCGCCTCTGCCTCCTTTGGAGAGATACAGGCACAATGGGTCAATCCCTCCAGACCAGCACCTCTGCGTCCCATAGCAAAACCTCCCACCATGCCCCCAAGTCCTGCCGGTGCTGGCCAGGAATGGGAACCCATGCCAAAGCCTGTCCTGGTGTCCTGTGAGGACGGGCAGGCAGCATTCTCTACACCTCAGTTCCAGCGACACAGACACCAGCAACCTCCAGAGAAAACGAGACACTGGCCAACTCAGAGCTGTCACTCTCCTGAGCCCTTGGAGACCCCATCAAACCACATCCTGGCCAGCACTGTGCCCTGGTGGGTGGCAAAATACCATGTTCTGGCATAACCACCAAGACACTGCCCCCGCCACCCAGCTGAGGGGCAGCAGAGCCCCCACAGATGAGCCTGCACATCCTCCAGCCACCCAGCACTAACAGCAACCCCAAGCAGCACTTGGCTCAGGTCCTGCACCACTGTCACCAATAGCACTGGTGTCAGCCTGCTCCAGGAACAGGGCACCCATCGCTCACATGGCACAGCATGGCCTGGAGGCTACTGAGGGCTCCCCTACCACAGGACTGCCCCATTGCCATCCCTGCATGCCAGGACCCACATCCAGTGTGGGTCACCGTGGCCGTGAGAGCTGGGCAGGCGCTGTCCACAGGCTGGGGAATGTTGGCCACCACCAGAAAATACCAGATAATGCAGAAAAAATGCTGCAGACCGGCGGTAAAGTAAAGCGACGGCACCATGTCAATAAACGCTTGAAAGAATGAGCTGGAAGCAGAGGCAGGAGGACATGGTGGTCCCCAGGCTACCGAGCCAGCCCCACACCCTGGGCCAGTGGCAAGCTTACCAGGAGGGCGGTGGCCGGTGCCGGCCGCCTCCAGCCCGGGTGCGGCGCTCCCAGTGCGGCCCCAGCCAGCAGGGAACAGCTGGCCTGAGCTGGAGCAGGGGGAGGTGGGCCACGGTCCGGGAGGGGTAGGGGGAGACACTGACCCTTCGCATCTGCTCCCGTAACTGCTCCCGCAATGACTCGGGGCACTTATCAAGGTGGGTCTTCGACTCATGGTAAAGCGCCCGCAGGTGCTCTAACTCCTTCCTTTCAGCATCAACTTTTGCCCTTTCCTGAATCAGGGGAGAATGAGACAAAACAAAACAAAACAAAACAAAAAGAGAGAAAACACACTTCTCAAATCGGCGCCATGCAGAAGCTGCAGTTAGAGAGGGGCTCAGCAGGGAAGAAAGGGGGCTCATGGGAAGGAATATTACTACATCTACTGGGGGGTGTTGAGACCAGTAGCCACCGGACCCAGGTGTTAGAGTGGTTACTGCCAGCCCTTGACCTCAGCCTCATGTTTCCATGCCCAAGGCCCACTTACGGGCAGTGAAAGACATTTGCTCACAGCATGGAGAAAGCCAGCCCAGTCTTGCAAACCTACTGCAAGAAACCCCACTCTGAAGCTGCAGCAGCAGGGAGACACAGGGATCCCCGCAAAGGGACACAGGGAGGACACATGGAGGGCAGGATGGTGCTAGAACAGATGTCAGAAGTGACGTCAGACTTTAGAGCAGACACCATTAGTGAAGTTAATGCAGGGTGGTTAGAAAAGCGGGTGGTTAGGTCAGCAGAGAGATTCGTGGGGTTCCCTGTGCTTCTCTCCTGGCTCTGCCCCTGGCTAGAGAAGATGTCTGCAAAGTGCTGGAGGACCAGAACCAGAACAAAACCCCCAAATGTTGCAGGGACACAGCTGTCAGCTCTGCCCAGCCATGGGCAACCAACCAGCTCAAGGACCCCAGCCATTAGGCCAGCCAGACCCCCAGGGACCTAGGCAAAGGCTGCAGGGAATGCTGGCCGCAGGCAGCAGAGAGTCAGGTGCTGGTGGTTCTCCCACCACCAAGCAGCTTGCCCAGGGCCATGTCACATTGCCCACAAAGAGAGAGCTGGCAACCAGCAGCCAGGACAAATGTGTCACTTGGGCCATGGTGGGTGGACCATGGCACCAACTGCATCAGCGACGAGTCCAGGGGAAGGGGTCTGGGATCCCCTCCTCAGCCACCGAGCCAAGTGAAACACCGCAGTGAATCCCCAGCCAACTCCAGCAAGATGGATACTACAGCAACAGCTGCCATCACACGCAAAGACGCAGAGGGACTTGCCACAGGACACAGCCCCAGCAAAGGCAAGGAGCACCAAGGCTCCCACCCTGTGTGAGTGCTGCCCACTGCAGGCAGCAGCCATTGGGCAAAGACCCACATCACAGAACCTGCCACCATGATATAAAGGGGCCGAAACACTGCCCAAGTGTCAGCCCTACTCTGCTCCATCCCAGGCAGATGGATGGACGGATAGATGGACAGACAGAACCCTCATGATGCAAACCCAACTGGGTGCTCCTGGATGCCTCTGCAGAGCCCAGGAGAGGAGAATGTGTCCCCAGAGCACCACAGCACCAGATGCAAACACCAGGATGGGAATGGCACAGACCACAGTGGGGAGTCCAGAGCCACTCACCTTGTCCCGCTCCTTCCGGATGCTGGTGTCCAGGCTGGAGAGCTTCTCCTGCACCTCATGATGCAAACCCAACTGGGTGCTCCTGGATGCCTCTGCAGAGCCCAGGAGAGGAGAATGTGTCCCCAGAGCACCACAGCACCAGATGCAAACACCAGGATGGGAATGGCACAGACCACAGTGGGGAGTCCAGAGCCACTCACCTTGTCCCGCTCCTTCCGGATGCTGGTGTCCAGGCTGGAGAGCTTCTCCTGCAACTGCTGGGCCACCTCCTGCTCCCCCCGCAGCCGCAGCACCTCGGCCTCCCGCTCACCCTGCAGTAGTGCCTGCTCCATCTCTGCCTGGTGGCAGCAGCAGCATCAGGATGGCTGCCCTGGCCAGATCCGGCTCCTGCCCATTAACATGGACAAGTGACACATCCCCTTACCTCTCGTGATGTCTCCTGTAGCTGCTGCTCCAGCTCCTTGAGGCGACCCTTCAACTGGTCAAGGTGGCCGAGGACCCCGGCACGCTCCTCCTCCAGCCGCTGAGCCTCCTTGGCCCGCGGACCTGCCAGCTCCTCATGCTGCAGAGAGGGCAGGTCAGCACAGTGTGGCACAGTGTGCCATGGCACAGCATAGCACGGCACAGCACAGCCGTCCCCTCACCTCGTGGTGGGTGCTCTCGGTGCTGCTGCACTCCTCCTTCAGGTTCTCCTCATCCGACCGCTCCAGGCTCTCCCTCTGCCGCAGCTCCTTGGCCGTACGGCCCAGAGCCATGGCACCACCAGGCACCTGCCGGCCACCATCCACATCACCAGCCAGGAGCTGCTGCAGGTCATCTGGCTCACTGCCCTCTGTCTTGGTGTACTCGGCACAGAGGTTCAGGATGGTCTCCAGCCGCTGTCGCTCCTACGGGGAAGAATGGTCAGTGTGGTGCCTGTCCCAGCGCAGGGCCTGTGCTGAGGGGAGGTGCCGAGATGCAGGCTCCTTGTCCTGCCTGCATGCTGGGATGGGCTGGGAACACTGCAAAGCCCAATGCAGCCTGCCCTGACCCCAGAGCCAGGCATGAGAAGAGCTGGGGGCTGGAGACAGGCTAATTAGAGGCGGCAGTGCTGGCCACCTTCACTATTTCCAGGCAGTGACTCAGGCACCGGCGTGAGTCAGGACTGAGCAAACAGGGCTCCAGCAGATGCACAGGGCAAACCCCACCCAGGCAGCTGCTGGCTCCATAAAGCTCCATCCGCCCTAAATATAGACACAGTGCCCACAAAGCTGCGACACTGTCACCAGCCAACACAGCCAGACAAGACGTGGATGGTTTTGCAAAGCTGGGAGCACCACAATTTCAGCGGGTTTCCCCAGGCTGCTGCGAGCTGGGGGCTTTGTGCTGCAGAGAGCTGCAGCTCAATGACGGCTGCTCCAGGCCGTAATCCCCCCA
>NW_009951820.1:735637-736482 GCF_000747805.2 Chaetura pelagica | reverse complement strand
GGGGACTGGCCACGGGCAGGAGGTTTCTTGCAACTGGGGGAGGGCGACTCCTCCAGCACCAGCGAGTCCATGATGTCCTGCAGGTCCTTCTCAATGGAACTGACAACTCGGCGAGTTGGCGGCCACCATTCACCAGGCCCTCGGGCTCTGCTGGGACACAGAGAGGCATCATCAGCACTATGGGACCCCCAACAGCCCCCACCCTCACTAGGATCTCCTGGTGCAACTTCCATCTTCCCTCCACACAGCCTGGCAGGGCCAGAGCTGGGTCACTGCCCCTCACTGCCATCATCCGGGCCAGCATCCCACTGGTCCCATCACCAGTGTTACAGAAACCCAACAGTGCACCCCAGCTGCCTGATCCCAGCATCCCTGCTCTGCCCACAGCTCCTGGCCCCACTCCCTGGGGAGCAGCTGGCCCCTGCCCAGCCCTGGCACGTTCCAGCACCCCAGCAGGGGGGCAGAGATGCAGTGGCCAAAAACGCTGATCACAGACCCACCATGCATCCAGACCCACCACCATGTCACCCGCAGTCTCCCTGGCCGAGGTGTCCCCTGCCCTGGCTGCCCTGTCCTTCCAGCACAGCACCGATGTGCCTGTCAATCAGGGGACAAGCTCACAGTGGCAGGGGTGGAGTGTGGCCAGGACGACGTGCCACCCCGGCTGCGTCACCCCTAGCACCCTGTGGCAGAGAGCCGTGCTGCAGCCCTGCCATGGCAATCCCAGCCGGCCCCACGCGGGATACTCCACAGCCACTGGATGTTCTGTGGCCACGACACCTCCCCACATCCCTCCTCCCGTCCCCCAGCTGCAGGCATGCTGCCTTCCCACCACACACGTGGCA
>NW_009951820.1:734621-735459 GCF_000747805.2 Chaetura pelagica | reverse complement strand
CCACCACGCACGTGGCACCAAGTGGCTGCCAAGCTCCTCTCCCTGTGCCAGGGCGTGCCGGTCGGAGCAGGGAGCAGGGCTGCTGGCGCAGGGATGGCTGCCGGGGGCTCGGACATCCCCGGGGCGCGGCACCGGAGCTCAGCGCAGGCACTGGGCCCCGCAGACAGGCAGACGCAGCAAGATAAGCAGCCAGCGAGACAGAGACTGCAGCCAGGGAAACGGCCTTCACAGCCTCCACACAGCCACCCTGGCATGTAAACACTGGCTCCAAGGCAGCTGGGGGGTCCCACACACCCTGTAACCCCAGCACAGGCCAACAGGTGACGGCTTTGCCATGGCCAGGCTGGGCAGAGGCAGGAGCCATGCCTCACAGCACTTGCAATTACCTCCTTCCATGGCAATATTAATCATTAACAAGCACCCAGGCAGCTGCCATGCCAAATCAACAACCAGCACATCCATGGCTGGACACAAGATGGGAAGCCTGGGCACGGAGAATATGACATGCTGGGAAGGTTGGTGGCATGGGATGAGAGGTGTCACCTACTTGCTGTCAGCCCACAGATTGCCGCCGGGCTCCTGCCCTCCGCTGGGATCATGCTTTTCATCCACTTGGCCTCAGCAGGGTGGTTGAAGCGGAGAAAGGTGGCCTGGCCCAGGCAGATGGTGCACCCTGGGGACAGAGGGGAGGGGGCTCAGCCACCGGCCACGCCAGACAGAGAGAGGCAAGGCAGGAGCCAGGGGCTGCCTAGCCCCGTGCCGTGCCCCTGGGAGGGGAGCGGGCTCCTGCCGTCCACAGCGGCTTAAGGGGAGGCTGGAATCCAGGGCAGGGCCGGCA
>NW_009951820.1:730834-733631 GCF_000747805.2 Chaetura pelagica | reverse complement strand
GCACATCGTGGCGAAGCCCGCCCGGCAACCTACACACACAGGCGGGTCGCCGGACCCGTGCCCCGGGCCCCCACGTGTTCTTCCTTCATCTCCCTTTCCTAAACCCGGCTCAGCATCACTAGTGAAATGGGGGGTGACCCCGGCGACAAAGGCAGCCAAGAAGCTGCCCTCGCCCGTCCGACCTCACGCGCTGCACAGCCCCCGGGCACGCGGCAGAACCGGTTCCCAAACGGTGTCGGCACCCAGCACATCCCCATCCTGCACGAAGGATGTAGGAGCATCCCAGAGGGGAGGTGCCATGGCAGAATGGATCCACAAACACCCCGACACGCAACGGCATGACCCCGCCTCTCAGCACCGGGTCCTGCTCCTGCCCGTACCTTGGGTGAGGCGCGCGGGCCGCCGGAGCAGCACACCATCGATAGCGCAGGCGTTGCCACAGGGGTGCAGGGTCAGTGTCCCCCGCACATTCTCGATGTAGCAGTGCTGTGGTGCCAGGCCGGGGCCCTGCAGGACGATGTCCTTTGCGGCCGTGCCGATGGTGGTCCTCCCTGTGGGCAGAATGAGTGGCTCAGTGTCCCCTCTACTGGCATGCCCGTGGGGACCCCCCGCAGCTGGCACTTTCCTTCCTCCAGGGGCAGGAGGGTGACGGCGGTGCTGAGCCGGCCGCTGCCCAGGCTCACCAAGTGTGGTTTTTCTGTCTGGACCTTCAGCCCCTTTCCTGTGTCAATCAGGTCCAGGGGGCTGTTCTGCAGGGGAGAGGAGGGGATGCTGGTGGCCTCTGCAGCTGCAGTCTGCACCCCTGTGCAGCCCACTCAGCTCCAGCTGCTCAGAAGGCAGGGACCAATGCCCAGACAGGACAGTCCAGCAGTGGGATACAGGAGCTGAGGGCTCCATAAGAAGATCCCTGGGGCTCTGGCTGTCCCTAAGAGGATCGGAGCTGCCAGCCTCTCAACTCAATTGGCTTTGCCACCGATCCCATAATAGGATTAGGGCGAGGAGAAGCCAGAGGGCAGCGCAGCCATCTGTGGCAGGGCAGGCTGCAGAGGAGAAGGGCTCCCGGTTGGACACACAAGCTCCTGCATGGCAGAGGCCCTAGGGTGCTCACCTGGATGATGGTCTGGACTCTGTGGGTAGGGCTGGCTGGGATCCTGCCAGGCGCCTCCATGATGCCCACTCGAGGACACTGGGTGCTCTCAGGCACAGACTGCTGCCAGGAGAAACAGAGGACATTATCACAGGTGATAACTCTGGGCTCCGCTAAGTCCGTCTTGCACATCCCTGTGGGCAGCCTGAGCATCCCCACCCAGTGAGGTACACATCCCTGGCCACACAGGGATATCCTCAACAGTCAGGATAGTACATGGTGCCAAAAGGAGCCAGCTCAGCTTTGTAAAACACACAACCTCAAAACTAAGAGCGATGGGCAGCCAGACCCTGCTGGCTGCTGGGGGAGAAGGACACACAAGCACAGCATCCAGCTGTGCCCAGCAACATCTGCCTTCCCTGTGGAAAGCCCCAGCATGCCCACACGTGCCTATCCCTAGCATCTGGGGCCACACCTTTGGTCCTGCCAGACACAGCAGTGCCTCAAGGTGCACCAGCCCAACTGAGCGTGCAGTGTCCCTGCCCATGCCGTGTTCTTGCTCATGCCCTGCCCAGCTGGCACACATGCCCACACCAGGTTCCAGCACTGCTTCCTGCCAGAGCAGCCACCCATTTGCATTCTCTGCGTGGGCAGGAGGCAGCCAGGGGAGGATCAATTTCCGTCACCCAGTGCTCAGTCCACCGTCATAGCCCGGGATGCTCCGGGGTTACTAAATTTACCATCTGCTGCTCCCCATGTCCCTCCCTTCCGCTGGGGCCTGGCTGAACGTAGGTTAACCCTTCCTGGGCAAGTGGGACCTGAACCAGGGAGCACTCAGCACCTCTGTTAAGGATTCTGGTCACGGGGCAGGCAGGAGCACCAGGAGGAGCCCCAGGCTTGGCTCCCTGCAGTATTGCCCACGGTCCTGCCAGCCCCAGCGTCCTGTGGGGCGAAGGACCCCCCCCCGGCTCAGCTGTGGGGGCGAGCGGGTGGCTATTACACACTGCGGAAAAAATGAAACACTGGAAAACACCGGACGTGGGATCAGGGCTGGGATAGAGCCCAGGCAGCTCTGTGTGACACCAGCGCCAGCTGCCCCATGGCGATGGCTCCGGTGGGGCTGCAGCTGCCCTGTGCCCTGGAGCAGCAGAGATGCAGTACCCTGGGAGCAGCTCCCTCGTGCCCACCGGCTGCCTAGGCAGGACACCCACTTTCTCTTACCTGCCTCCCAGCCCTGGTGCCAAGCAGAACCTTCCATGGCAGCGTGCCCATGTTCCCTGGTCACAGGGGAGCTGTGCTTCCCAGCATCTGGAGATGCCACAGCCCAGTTGAGCCCGTGCCCCACGCCTGCACCCGGACACAATGTCAGGGAAGGAGGAAAAGCCAGGAGAGGCAGGGCTGCTGCATCGGAAGGGAGCAGGGCCAGAGTGGGATCCTGTGCCGGTGTTAACCCCTTCCCAGCAAGGCTGTGCTGGGTGAGTAGAGTGGGGGTCCCCTGGCCCCACCACCTGGAGGACCCATCCATGCTCCTACCTAATTCGCTGCCTAAACTCTCCCTGTCTGCCATGGGCTGCAGGGCGTCTCCAGCATCTGGCTGCTCCCCCATGCTGACCCTGACTGCTGCTGGCCAGCTAGCATTGCCCTCCATCCCAGCAGAGCCCCTCACCTGGCTCCTCGCCGCGCAGAGGACGCGTGCCGTGCCCCCAGCCC
>NW_009951820.1:729974-730765 GCF_000747805.2 Chaetura pelagica | reverse complement strand
CAGAACGCGCCGCTTGTTCCCGCCGTGGGAAGCGGTGAAGGCAGCAAATGCCAAGGGGTCGGGCTTGGTAACTGCTGAACAGCCCCTGTCCCCCCTGCCCCCACCCCCTCCCAGGGCTGCCCACTCGACCCCTTAGGACAAAAGCCCCTTTCTTCTCCCAGTGCAGGCAGAGGTTTCACCTGGGAGGACACCCAGCCCCACCGACGCCAGGAAGGCTGCACACAAGCACACTGCCTCCCCCAGGGACCCCCTGCACCCCACTGCCATTGGGGGTCCTCTCCTGCCTGACCTGCTGCTGCCCACCAAGACCAAACACAGAGCAGAACCTGCCTCACGCCCCATCAGAGCATCTTGGTGCCACCGCACTGTGTGCCACTGGCTGGGGCACAACCAGCCCACGCTAGCCAAGGGCCACGCCGAAGCGCTGGAGCACAGCCCGGCACACCCTGCCACGCACTCGCCGCGGTGCCGGCCGTGCCCGGGACTCAGCATGCACGGGACGGCACATGGCAGCTCATGGCACCCCGGCCTTTCTTCCTCCCCTGGGGCCGGGTGAACCGTGGGAGGAAGCCAGAGCTAACGGGTGCGCAGCATCGCAGCCTCCGTCCAACTTGGCCCCCTGCTCTCTCCCCATCTGCTAACGCGCTTAGAGCGCGCTCACCCCTTCCCACACCCTCCGCCCCAGTAAACAACTGGCCCTTCCGCCGGCAGCTGCGGAGAGGGAGCCCGTCGCTGGCACAGAACCAGCGGGGAGCAAGCAGGCTGCTCCTGAGGCTGCCCCCCACCGCGAC
>NW_009951820.1:720781-729945 GCF_000747805.2 Chaetura pelagica | reverse complement strand
GGGGGCCGCAGCACCGTTGCTGGGACAACACAACGCTTCTGGCAATAACACCACCGTAAATCAGCCGCCAGGCAGCTCCAGCGGGAGCAGAGGAATCCCGGCCGCGCCCGCTGATCTCAGTTCTCCCGGGAAGCGGCACAGCTGCACTCCGAGGGCTGGGGGATGCCTGCCATGTGCTTGGGTCGGGGGGCCGTACATGTCCCTGCCTTCCTGCACCCGATGCTCCCCAAGATGAGCCAGCTCCGAGGGCTGGTGACACATTGCACAGTCCCAACTGCCACCAGAGCTCAGGCACTGAGCCCAGTTTCAGCACATGCCTCCAGCCATCATGGCACAGCCAGGGAAACCACCATTACCACTGACTCCACCACCACTCCTAAGGCCACACCATGGAGACTTACTCCTCAAAGCCCTCTCTTAGAAAACAATGGCCTCTCACCTGCAGGTCAGGTGCTTGGCTCACCTCAGAGGGAAGCATCTGCAGCTCCTGCTAGTGATAGCTCAGGGACCACAGCACAGGATAAATTTGGTGGGTCTGGAATTGGGTCCCTGGCACAAACCTACCACCCAGCCCTGTGTTTCCTGGGAGAGGGGTAGGGGTGAACCTCACCTCTCCAAAACAAGCACCACTCAGTCCTTTCTGGTTGTTGGCAAAGCATCACCTCACCACACAAACTTGCATCTCCACCACCCTGCATGGCACTCTGCCCACCAGCATACAGCATCACACAGCAAACCCAAACATACAGGAACTGCCGAAAAAGCACTTGGGCAGCACTGCTCCGCTGCTGCCTGGGCTGTGTGCTGCCTCAGGATGTTTACTACAATAGAATAATTCTGGTTGGAAAAGACCTTTAAGATCATTGAGTCCAACTGTTATCCCAGCACTGCAAAGGCCACCACTAAGCCATATTCCTCAGCACCACGTCTACACATCTGTTAAATCCCTCCATCTACCCCACTGCAGCCCCTGCCCAGAGCCCAGCGAGGGCTGGGGGCTCCTAGAGCAGCCACAGGAGCGGGAAAGCCAGGGCCCTTTGGAGCAACAGCTGGATCTCTTCTGAGGCTGCCAAATTCCTTGGGCTTTCTGGCAACAGCCAAAGGGGCTGCGGCAAGAACGTGTCAGGAAGCGGGGAATAAACAAGGTCCTGCACAGAGCAGGGTACAGCCAGGCAAGCGCCGTTCCCAGGCTCCCCGAGAGGCGTCAGGGACCAAGGGGCAGCCTGGGGACAAGCACCGTCTCCTCTGCAGCTGCTCAGCAGCTGCAGCAGGATTTGGGATGACAAAGCCTCTCATTCGGGATGCTGAAGCCTCCTACTCTAAGGGCTCCCAAACCAACAAACTGCCCACCAAGGCGGACCTGGTTCCAGCCCTTGACCTACTCGTGCACCCCAAACCCCTTGTGGCGCATTGGCTTGACGGGTGACGGCGCTTTCCTGCTCTCCCGCCTGCTCACTCTCCTCCTGGAGAGCCGCCCCGGAAGACAAACTGGGGCCCCCCTCCCACCGCCTTCCCTTCCAGGTGCCAGCCCCTCCACTGCTCACCTCCGCTCCGCCGGTCCTGCCGCCGCGGGACGGGCTACTCCGCCGCTCCTGCCGCCTGCCCCGCCCCGGCGCCGGCCCCGTCCCGCCCCGCAGGGCCGAACGAGGGGCGGAGGGGACGGGGCGGACCCCGCCAGCTTCTGAGGGACCCCACAACCCTCAGACAGTTCCTTTGACAATACTCTTTATTGATTAAAGATGAGAATTCTGTGTACACTGGAATGTGCCTATGCCAGTATCGAACAGGGGGTTACAAAAAGGGGGGAGTTCGGCTCGGTTTAAACATCACCCTCCCAGATTTCAGGAAAAAAAAAAAAAGAGCAGCTCCTCGGATTCTTGAACTAACCTGGACTCCATTTTAAAATCATACAGACAAGCAGCTCTGGAACAGAACCAAGTTAATAGGATTCATCACCTACTTTGCTATAGAACAGGGATTGCTCTCCCGCCCTCCCAGGACCAAGTTTCTTTGCTGATGCAGGACAGACCACAAACTTCTCTGGCAAAGACCCCAGGGGAACCCACAGGCTCACTCTCACAGAAGAGCTCTCGGGAGCACAGTACACAGGTGTTTAGGGCACTTTCTTTCCCCGTGTGCTTAGGACCTGCAGCAGCAGCTGGTGCTCCCCTGCAGACCTCGCTGATGGCCACACACTTTTAGGGACAAGCCCTGACCTGGGCAGGTGAGACGAGTATTTAGTGGAGCACGACTGTGTGAGATGAGGCAACTAATGCTCGTGAGGCAGCAGGAGGAGCTCTGCTCTGGCACTTTTAGATCAGCCCACGTTTTCTGGAAACCAGTGTTTCCCTCCCCTCCATCCACAAGTGCTGAGAAAGAACATGAGTTTTGGACAGGTCCTGGCACACAGTAACCCGGTCTCCACAGCTGCTTGCACAGTGGCAAGTGAAGCCTTCAGCCCCATAAGACACCAACAGGGTCCCAGGGCTGACTCTAACCTACCTACCTACCTTGCCCCACAGCCTAGCCCCAGAGCAGCTGCAGGGCCACCGCTGCCCCGCAAGGCTGGACGGACAGCAGTAACCGTGGGGGCTGAAGGGCCCCACCCCAAGTCCCACAGCTCCCCACCTTCAGAACCAAGGAAAATTTGCTCTTCTACCAGACGGAAGGGTGTGGAGAAGCGAGGCGTCCCCACGCACATTACCCTGACTCCTGCACTCGCCAACAGAGATGAGGTGGACACCAAGAAGAAATTTTCATGGCAGCACCAACGGAACAGCGCATGAGGCTTTGGGAAGGGAGAGAACCATGCCTGGTAGGCGCTGGGATAAGCTCTGGTTGTCTTCAGGAGAGAAAGGGATGTGTCAAGGCCGTGTTCTCCACGGAGATGTTGCTCTTCTGTGGGCCAGTAAAAATGTGCCAAAGAAATTTGTAGCCTTTCCCCCCATGAGCAATTAAATTCTCTGCCAAAAACGTCTGTTACCCAGGAACGCTGCAGATGGCAGACAGAGCCACGCGTCTGAGCAGAGAGGGGGCTGCGGAGTTTCAAACATTCGGCCTCTTTTTCTGTTTCTTGGTTTTTTTTTTGTTTGTTTGTTTGTTTTTTAATTTAAAATTTTCTTCCTTTGTGATTCCCCATGGCTGTTATTACAGGATTTCGTACTTGTCCACCAGGAAGGTGGTTTCAGTAGAAAACCTTACAGGGCTGTTCCCGTCTACCTGGGTCACTTTGGTAACCTGTGGAGAAAAAGGGCAGGGTTATTTCCGTGTGGAACACTGCTGCCACGCAGCGCCCTCCGACTTGTGATGGTCATAAGGACACCACCAACCCAGCACTTCCGAACCACAAGTCAGCCTTAAAAGGAAGATCTTGGTTCTCAGGAAACATGAAAACAGGGGAATGATTTTCTGTGGTAACTGTGTCTGTGCCGACAGAAGCTTGCCAGGAGTTCAGCAGAGGCTGCTAGCTCCAGCTGAGTGGGGACAGACAGATAGTCATGTGCCCAGAAGTGTTTGGCTCTGAAGGTGGGTGGATTCCCTAATAAAGCCCCAGGGGAATTAATTATTACTGAGAGGCACAAAGGCAGAACCAAAAGCACAGGCAAGCTCTGGGAAGCTGAAAAGCCGCTTGAGAGAGGCAAGACTGACATCCCACCTACGAGGCACTGGCAGTGACCATACCTGTATGTTGCAATAGTTCTTTTTGGAGATGAAGGAGACTTGGACTGGGAAGAAGTCGTTGGGCTGCCCCACTATGCTGAACTCCAGGCTGCCACTTTTGTTTTTGGCATCGATCACTGGCAGGCACCACTCAAGGAGATTCCTCCGGCTGTCATGGCGATACTCACCATCGATCTCCCCGATCACTGGGGCGCCCACACCAGACCTGGAGCAGGCAATGAGAAGCTACAATAGGTGACCTGCACAGAGCTACACAAATGCTTGTCCAGCCCGTTGGCATGGCCAGACTGCAAACCGGGGAGGGGAAGGAACCAGGGGGATCCAGGACAGCATCAGTGAGCACTACCCAAACAAGGAGTGTTTCTTACGGCAAGGGGATGGTGATGACGACATCATTCAGCTCCAGGGTCTCCTCCTGCAGCTCATATTCAATGTTAACATCACAACTGTTCCCGCTTTCCGAGGGCCAGCAGTTAACTGAGGGCACAGAAACAGCCTGCTGAGCCACATGGGCTTGCTATGTGGAACAGGCTTACAAGGGATAATGTGCTTCCAAAAGTCATCCCTAAGAAATTCTGACTTTAGGAAAAGCTTTTCTTCAAGGGCACTACACAAAGCACACACTGCCAAGAACAGGTACTACCCACTGGGAGACATGCAGTACCTCTGACATCTTCCAGCATGGCCCAGGTGCTGTAAGGGGAGCCAGGAGCCATCAGCCCATGAATGAACACTAGCCCCCAGAAGCACGCTCCACTTACTTGTCAATGGAATGAAGGACTCCTCCGTGGTCTGCAACCTCCACTTCAGCACACCCACATCACTGTTGATAGGGAATGACTTCTCCGGGTTCTTCAAACCGATCTGCGACTCCGCAGTGAAGAGCTTTTTGTCCACATTTGGGTGAGTCTGAAAGGGGAACACGTGTCCATGGTGTAACTCCATGTTCTAACATAATGGGGCCTATGCATCCTGGAATGCGTTCCTTGACCAAACACACATCAGTTTTGCTCCCAGCTCAGAAGCCCAACTGGAGCACATCTGCTACCTGGGATCCTACCAAAAAATGCTGATCTAAGAGGAATTCACACCACTGCAGTTTTTACAGAGTCCAGCAATGCTGGTACCAACACAAAAGCTTTAACAACTCTTAACAGCTCCAAGATAGCCCTGAAGACCCACAATAGACCTTTATCTTGAAAAAAAAAATAAATCAGTCCTACTGGGAAGAACATCCAAAAACCAAAAAAACCTACTTCCCTCAGCAGCCTTAACACACACACGCATATATATATACACACACACACACACACACACACACACACACACACACACACACACACACACACGTGTCAGCAGCCAAATGCCATTTAAATACTCTCTCTTTAGAAGCAAAGGATTTTTGCAAGCCGACTTTCATCTTCCACCCAAAGCTGTGCATGTGGGAGCAGCATTAGGTACGTGCTCAAGAGACGTGCTGATAAGGAACCTAGGACTGTAGAAGTAGCCCTGCAGCTAGCCACCGACAGACTAGGTCTTGGTGAGGAGGAAGCGAGTGTACAGCAGAGCAGTACCATGTGGAGGGATCAAGGTCACACAGAGAAGGAGAAAGGGGAGGACATATCTCTTAAGATCTTCTGAGATGCTCTCACTCAAGGGCTCCAGTCACAGCACAGGAGCAATCCCAAGAAGGAACAGCTTTCTAGGTAACAAACTAATTCCTCCTGGGCACAGGACACTTACTAGAACACTCCCACTGCACAACTAAAGGTCCCATCACACAAACCAGCATGGAGTGACACAGCAGGCTGCTGCAAAGTCCAGGCAATCAGACGGCATGCCAATGCTGCTGACTGGATAGATAAGGCTCCAAGGGCTGGAATGCAAGTGCACAAGACCAGATTTCTCAGGTGAACTTCAATCCTTTGAGCGGGAGTTGGCGCTGCACCTACTCTGCAGTAACGTCTGCAGGGACTACTCCTAGTTTCAACACATTTGCCAAAAGGGCTCAGACCAGAACACAGGACAGCAGCATGCGCCAGGATTTCCAGTATTTACCCTGAAGAGTGCCAAAAGCACGTTCAACAGCATGGGACACCCAGTAGGCTTTACCTGTAGCTGCACTCCCCTCTTGTCTTCATTTTCTACATGCAGGCGAATCCGTGCACACTTTTCATCAGAAATGTGCAGCATGATCATGCCATGCAGCTCCATGTTCTGCAACCCTCCGTCACGGCCGCAAGTCAAGGAAATTTTCTCCTCTATTTTCATGTGCACGCTAGACAGACAGAAAAAGAGCAGGGATCTCAAGCCCTATGCTTGGCACGTAACAGGCAAGATGAGAGACATGGCAAGGAGAGCTGTGGGAAGACTGCTTTACAAGCAATACCCACCTCTCCATGTTAACAGGAGGAGCAAGAACTTTGGCTGCTTCCGTGGAGCGCTTGCCTACAGAAGTCATGATGTTTTCTCCTTCCGATTTCAGCTTGTCCACAAAGTTGTCCACCTCCTTCCCCTTAGCGCCAAGTTTCAAGGCTTTACTTGGACCTGAAGGCCTGAACAAAAGGCACAAGAGCATCCAAACCATGGCAACAGATTCCTCCTTCTTTGGTTATCTTTATGGAACCCAACTAATCCCAGCAACGCAGCCTTCACCTCTGCACCCCTTTTAGGATGGGAGCGTGCATGAGACTGATGATCTTACACGCAGGGTGCTAAGTTATACTTTAGATCTAGATTCTGTTCTGAGTATTACCAGTAGCTGGGATGTCTTTTTACCTGGCAGGTGCCGGTGTCACTTTGTGCTTCTCCGTTTCAATTATGGTCTCTGTGATCATTGCCGCTGTCGTGCCCCCAGAGACGGCCGAGCTACCGAAGCCCCCAAACCCAGGGGCCTTCTTGCCCTGCCTCTCGGCGTCCCTCCTGGCCTGCTGCAGCTCCTTCGCTTTACGGCGCATCTCGGCCTTCGCTTCACGCTCCTGAGTCTGAAACAAGAGGGAAGAGGCTGAGTGAGCTGGGCAGCCCCAGAAGAACCCAGTGCGTTTGCTCACAAACCCTCTGCCAGGAAAAAGGAAACAAGAAATGGACACTGAGTTTACAGCAAAGGTAAATAATGTTCTGACCCCGACCCAAGTGGAGTTATGCCTCTGTACAGGGCACCTGGTAGCAGGCTCACAGTTCTTCCCACTCACCTCTCGGACTGCTCGGAAAACCTTTTCCTCATGTGAGTCCATCTCAGTGAAGGTCCGTATTTGTGCCAAATTTACATTCTCACGGTAGCCCAGGGCAACAATTTCATCAAAGGCAAAGATCAGGTCAAAACAGTGCTCAGAGATCTCATTCTCCTCCAGCGCTCGACAATACTCAGGGATCTAGTTAGGAGAAAACATTTTAAAGGTGCATCTGTGGACGATACTGTGTGAAAACCTTCTTTCTGCTATCCCCAGACACTCTAGGAGATCAGCACCAATTAGGCTGCTCTTCATAACTGACAAACAACAAGATGAAGTTTTACCATTATTAGTTTTTCTACACTAAAATATTTATTCAACCTCTTAGCTTTATAGTAACACTAACTCAGAGGAACCTAAACACACACTGCAGCCAGTGAATTTCCTGAAGATCCTTTAGTTTTGTGACAACAGCTGCACAAACTCACTGCTGAAAAACATGGGTAAAGTAGCGCTGAACCTCTAATGATCACAGGCGGCAACAACAGGTTATTTTTAGTAGAAATATGGGTGTTACCTTTAGAATACAGAGGGTATTTAATGCTAAATGTAGAACATAATCCATTTAGTCTCACCAGATGAACTGCAATGGAGGATTTTTTTACATTTAGTTCAAAAATACCACCAAAATTTCAAAGCTGACTTCCAGGTCTGCAAGAGGCTCTGAAAAATCAATTTGGAGGCAGACAGTGGCTCAGCACCAGCAGCTCCCTGACAACAGCACCACTCCAGGCTGCACACAAACCACCTCTGCCTTCAGCGACAGGACCTTACCACTCTAGAGAAGAGTCGGAGTGTCTCTAGGTCTTCCAGGATGTTGCTGTTCTTGGTGGTGATCAGCACCATGTAGAGTTTCTCCATGGGCTGATAGACATACCGCACACTCTCTGTCTCCACGAACGTGTGCTGCTTCCCAGTGTTCATCAGCTTGGGGAACGCCGCCAGCAGCCCCTCGATGCGGGTCCGGGTCATCTCCACGAACTGCCGGGAGACAATGGCCTTTCCCGCCTTCGTGCAGACGGCTGCTGCCAACAGCACCTGTGGGGACGAGGGGCACAGGTCAGCCTCAGCCAGCCTAGCAACTCCCCTGGGTCACAGATTGCTTCCCACTACCTGTCACCCTCACCTATCCCACACAGCCAACTGAGCCTCCTTAAACACCGTTTTAAGTCTTTTTCTGTGACCAGCACCAGAGGAGCAGACCCATCCCTGCTTTTCTCTCTCTGCTCTCTGTGTTACTCTCAATGAAACTCCCAGTGCTCCCATGGAGCAGATGCAGGATCAGCCTATTCCTAAATACACACAGGTGTGACAGACCTCTCAGATGCTTCAGACGAGGCTCTGGGCTATTGAGTTTTCTGTCAATCTGGCCCCAGCTCACAACTAAATACAGGATTGTTTTAAGGCATATTGTTTCTTCCCAATGCCACGTTTACAGTCAAGCCAGGTTCGTCAAACGCTGACAGTTGTATTAATAGCAGCACTTGGATGACTCTCCTGGACATGTCAGAGATGTTATCACACCAACAATAAAAAGGTAGAAAGGCACTCACCAGCCTACATGATCTTGTTCTCTTGGACTACCCAGCCTTCTTGCTGACATTTAGGTCAGCTTCTTAATTAACTTTGTCAGGATAAGGCAGTCCCTGCCCTTAAAGATCTTGTACATCCCCAACCATTGTTACCAAGGGCTGTCCAACAAGTAGGCAAGGAGCAAGAACTCTCAGACACAGATCTCAGTTCCCAGGTCGACAACACCGCCCCTTTGTAAGAGTGTCAGGCTCCTGTTGGGCTGCCTTGGGGCTCTGCAGTTTGACAGCTTAGAGACAAACACATCCTGAAGTACAGGTCTGAAGTAAACCTTGTCTAAGTCCTCCCTGAAGAAATTCCGACCGCGGTGCAAGAGAACTGGACAGTAGCAAGGCTTCCCGCACCCCCGTGAGCTCACTGCTCTACCCGTTAACGGAACGTTGTGTCAGCTTTTGAGGAGCCACCGAACGCCGCTGTGCTGGGCAACAGGGCGCAGGACAAGCTCTGAGAAGAGAAACCTCCCAGCGTTCCACCTGCACAGCCGCTTGCCGCGGCCTGGGTGCACCCAGCGCTGGAGAGGACAGCCCCAGCACCCCATAAGACCTTTACAAGCAGCTTAACACCGCGCGTCCCGGGCTGCGGTCGCCAGCTCCGCTGCTGCGGAAGGCCCGCGGCTCCGTACGCGGGGCCCGGCCGCCCCGCGCCTCCCGTTCGGCCCGGCCG
>NW_009951820.1:715504-720125 GCF_000747805.2 Chaetura pelagica | reverse complement strand
GGTGGCGGGAGGGGGACGCCGGTGGGGCAGCCTGATGAGGCCCGGACCCTCTCACCTTGGGGGAAAAGGTGGCAGCCTCGGCCCCCTCCGCCGCTCTCAGCGAGGAGGATGACGAGGATGACGACGATGACTCGGAAGAAGAGGATTCCTCCGAGACCGACTCGGAGGACGACTCGGAGGAGCACGGGGCTACAGCAGAAGGGTGGGTGGAGGAACTAGCCCAAGGAGCCGGGGTCTGGTGCTGGGGGGGTGCTCCACTGCTGTGTTCACGATTCCACAAGGGTGAGCATGGCTGTGGTCCTCAGCACGGGATGCTCCTTTCCGTGGGCAAACCCAACAGTGTTGTTTGCGTGTAAGAAGTTTGATTAAGAGATGACTTACCTCATCCTCCACCTTCCTTTGTGATTGTCCCATGCAGTTGGGTTTCAGTTCCCACCTGTGCAGAACCTACCATGGTTAATGCTCACATCCCTCTTCCTTTCTTCTCTTATTCTTCTCTTCCTTTCTTTAGTGACTTCAGCCTAGCAGATTTTGACTACCTGCCAGTGTCTTCGGAAATCAAAGAACTCTTTGAGTACATCAAGAGGTGAGTGGGAGGGGTTTTAGCCCACTCTTGGCTCTCCTTTGTGGCAAGTTTTGCAGCACAGGTCACCGTCACCCCCACTGCTGCATTTTTTTTCCAGGTACACCCCCAAAACAATAGCAATTGAGCCCAAACTGCAGCCTTTCATTCCAGAATTTATTCCTGCAGTTGGAGACATCGACGCGTTCTTAAAGGTACAATTGCTGCAGGCTCCCCTGGACCTTCTGCCACCCAAGCTGAAACAGACAAGGGCTGCATTTCCCCTTGTCCAGCACCTTGTGCTGTTCGGGTTGGGCTTCACTAACAACTTACATGCAAGACAGCACGTGCCTACCCATTCCTGTCAGTTTTTTAAACCAGGGGCAGGCTCTGTACAAAACAGCCCCAATTCCCCCAGCTCTGGGTTCAGGGTCTCTGTTTACCCACAGGTTCCCCCTCCCGATGGCAAACCCGATCACCTCGGCCTGCTGGTCCTGGACGAGCCCTCAACCAAGCAGTCAGACCCCACTGTGCTCTCCCTTTGGCTGACAGAGAACTGCAAGCAGCACAACATCAGCGTGAGTCACGGAGAGGGGAAGGCACTGGCTGTACCAAAACCATTGCATTTTACTCTTACCTTCATCTCTATGTGACTACAGTGTTGCAGCGCTACTGATAACCTGGCTTTAAAGGCAGAAAAAAACTGACCTTTTCCTTTAACCTATAGCTTTAAACTTCAACTACCTTGCTTCAGGCCAGTCTTGGTACAGACTTTGGATCCGTTTCTTTCAAGTGAAGCTTTGTTTCTTTTTGGTTGTCACTACCTGGTCTCTCTCAGCATTTTGCTTCCTGGCTGCTCTTCTGTCTGCAGAAATCAGCAGAAATCAGTTGGTTTAGTGCAACTAGGAAAGAGAAAGTACTTGGTTAATCAGGAGCAAATGCAGGGTTTGCAAAAAAGCCCCAAAATGCCACAAGGGGCTCACAGGTTTCTATTTCTGGTTTTTAGCAGCAGATAAAAGTGAAGAGTTTGGAGAATGCAGAGAAGAACCCCAAAGCCATTGAGAGCTGGATTGAGAGTATCAGTGAGCTGCACCGCTGCAAACCTCCCGCCACGGTCCTGTACACCAGGTGAGCTGGACAGCAGCTGCGCCCACACGCTCCTGCAGCCTCAGCCCAGCAGGCAGCCCAGGAAACATCTCTCTGAGAGGAAGACATGCTGAGTTCCAGACTAGTCCTGCCACGCATGTGTGCAGGACACTTAAGTTTACTCTCCTTCCCTACATAACTTGAATTAGTTTAACAACTAGCACACAGAACTTGCAAATTAACAAGATCAGGCCTGTTTTAATAAATAAAAATGCCCACGTTGACCCTCGGCACATGTACAGCTCTCTCAAGGGGTTGAGGCTGCCCCCTCCACAGCCATCTGCCAGGATGAAGCCATTTCAGTTGCATGTGATCCTGACTTTTATGTCCTTTTCTTCCCTGGCAGGCCAATGCCTGACATTGAGAGCCTGATGCAGGAATGGTCACCAGAATTCGAGGAGCTCTTGGGAAAGGTATGTTGTCCCAGTGATAAGTGGCTGGCTCAGCGTGCTGTGTTAGAAACCATCTTCCAGGAAAGCTGGGTTCCTGCCCTGTTTTGAGCTCTTTGCCTGCAGCCTGACCCACTCAGCTTTGTTCCTTCCTCACTTAACAGAAGGCAGGGAGCAGCCTCATGCCCAAATTCCTGGCTGCTGCCCAGGTGGCCTCTGTGCTTGTTGCAAGATCCATGCATGCTCTCAAAGCTGACGGCCCTGTCTGTTCCAGGTGGGCCTCCCAACTGCCGAGATGAGCTGTGACCTGCCCGAGTACATCGACATGATATGTGGTAAGTGGGGGCTGTGCTGGGGACACAGGTGTGCTGCTGGCCTGGCACTGTCACTGAAAGCAAGAGACCTCTGGGCACAGGCTCAGCCTGGGCAGGTGAGATCATTCAATGCTGCCTTCAGGAGGGAGCAGACTCTTGTACCACAGTCCTGCACTGAGCAGGGAGCAGTGGCCCAAGTGGTCGTGGGAAGTGGGGTGCTCAGCCTTTCCTTACAGCCCTCTCTGCAGCCCCAGTGCTCTCACACTCCTCCGCTGTTCCTTGTAGCCATCCTGGACATCCCCGTGTACAAAAGTCAGATCCAGCCTCTTCATGTCCTCTTCTCCCTCTACTCGGAGTTCAAGAACTCACAGGTGAGCTGCTCTGGGCAGGCTTGGCTCACCTGCTGGAAGTACTGCAGAGCTTCTCCCCTTGCCTTTGGGGTCCAAAGAGTCCAAAGGTATTTTCTAAGCCTCTCATTTCCTGAGTACCTCAACACAAGGAGCCTCTGCCATGGCTGGGGTGCCATGGTGTTTACAGCCCAGTGTGCCCCCAGAATGTCTTTCCCACCTGAGGAGCACACGGCTCACACAGAGCAGAAGTAGCTTGTACCTTCAGCACGCGTGTCAGCTCTTGGCACTTACACATTCTTCCCCTGCAGCATTTCAAGCCCCTGGCTGAGGGGAATAGGGGCAGGACCTCGCCACCCAACCCATCTTCACAAGCAGCAGAAGAAGTGCTAACCTTTACTTGAAGCTTCCCATTAAACCCTTTTCTCCTGGATCAACATCTGCTGTTGAATGTTGAGATGTGACCAAAATAGCCTGGGAAGCTGTGCACAGCCCTTGAGAGGCCTCCCAGGTGTTACAAACATTGCTGAACTATTCTGTGTTTGTAAGGTAGGATTTTGCCCATCACATTTAATGCAGAAGCTGTGGCTGTAGGCACCGCAGAGCAAAGGTGGATTTTGCCCATCACATTTAATGCAGAAGCTACGGAATTGCTCCAAGTCTGACTTGTTCCCAGGAATTCAGCATTAAACCAGCCTTCCCAATAACAGGCTCTCTGTGCTGTAGGCACCACAGAGCAGAGGCTCCTTGAGCCCATTCCTACAAGTGCTGTAGTAAGTAAGAGAATAAATTCCAGATTCAGACACAACAGTCAGATCTGCCCTGTGTGTTTTAAGGCCTGATCTGGGGATCTCTGACCTCCTCTGCCCCATGTTATTGAGCCCCTTTTTCTATTTTCAAGCCCCTTTGCTACCACCAAGGAGAAATAACCAGTAGGGCACCATGCAGATGCTTGAGTTTAGTTTATTGCTGTTGGGACAACTGTCTCTGGCCCCTGCCACACTGCCTGCCCACCCATCTGACCCAGTTCAGGCAGGGGTGGAGAGGGTCACACAGTGAGCAGAGCATGGACCTACTCAAGCATAGCTAGTGCTTGGCCTTGCCCCAGGAGAAGCCTGGCAGAGCCTGGCTATACACAGCTTTGGTACATTTTTGATTATAATAGTCTACTTATAAAGTACACAGGCTACATAAAAACATGTCTTGGCTAACCACACAGCTACTGAGACCTGCAGCACGTACCTTAATCTACAGCTGGGGGCTGGTGGGTGCCCAGCGTGGCCTCCCCTGCACCCTTGGTTGCGCTTCTCTGGGGCTGGTACATCCCTGGTGCTGGGCAGCACTGGCTCACAGGCACTGTGCCGCATCTCACAGCCAGATCTCATCGCTGCTCACGCTGGGCACTTTGTAGATGCGCCCAGACGTGGGGAGCTGGACAAAACCTGCAGGACAAAGACAGCTCGTTGCTGTCATCTTTTGGGGCAGCTGCGGAGCCCGGTGTCCCTACAGTGTGGCTTTCAGGGCTGCTTGCCTGACTCGCCGAGCTTGTTGAAAACCAGGGAGTTCTCCAGTGCTGGCACGGCTCTCTCCTCTCCTGCATCCTTGGAGGAAGCTGCAGGGAAGGAAAGGTATGAGAGCCAGGACATCTTGCCCTCACTTGTGCAGGACCCATGGCCCTGCATGTCCCACTGCACCAGCACCTCGGGCTTTTTACCTCCAGCCTCCTGTGTGAGGTCGCCGAGGCGCAGGTTGGGTGGCAGGGACTGGGTCTGGCGGAGTGGACCTGTGCCCCGGGGCTGCAGATGCTCGGGGCTGCTGCAACGGGAGCAGCGGCTGAGTGGGCTGCTCCCTTCCGCTGGCCCC
>NW_009951820.1:712886-714221 GCF_000747805.2 Chaetura pelagica | reverse complement strand
GGGTCTGCTGCAACGGGAGCAGCGGCTGAGTGGGCTGCTCCCTTCGGCTGGCCCCACGCCTGGCTCCAGCTTGGCCCGGCGGCACGCCAGGCAGGTGGCACAAGAGCCCAGGAGGAGCAGGACACCAAGGGCCAGGGCTGCTCCGATGGCAACACCCAGCAAAGGCAGCTCCACGTGGGTGTCCAACAGACCTGAACAGGCAGCAGGGCCCCCTTAGCATCCCTTCACAGGGCTGCCGTGCCATGCCTACCCCACAAAAACCTACCTGGGGGCAGGATGGAGGTGGTGGTGACTCCCACACTGTTGGCAGCACTGACAGACAGGTTGCCAGCCACACTGCTGAGGTGGACATGGAGCGAGTGGTTAGCCAGCCCTGGGTAGCGTGTCGTGCCCAGGAAGAGGAACTCAGAGGTATTGGCCATCACATGCCCATTCTGGCACACCCAAGCAATGCTGACAGGGGGGTTGGCTCGCACCAGCACAGAGAGCACCAGAAGGAGCCCAGTGCCCTCAGCATCCTGGTAGTGGGCATCTGCTTGCAGGATCTCCGGTTTATCTAGACAACAAGCACAGGCAGTGAGATAGGTGGGAGGGATGGGCAGCAGCTAGCATGGCTGTAGCCCAACCAGGAGCAAGATTTGTCTCACTAGGAGCCTTCAGCGTGGTTACGCAGGACTGATGAGACGCTGCCCTGTGGCAGGTCACAGTTCTGCTGCAGCCGAGCAGCAGCCCTGCCCACCCTCCCCACACCCGTGGCCTGGTGCCGCAGACCTTACACTGCACATCAAGGAGGACGGAGGCGTTGTGGGTCTGCCTGGAGGTCGGGTCCGTCAGAGAGCAGTTGAGCTCGCGGTAGGTGCGCTGGGCAGTGAGGGTGAGGGTGCTGGCAGTGCCTGCGGCCGAGCAGTTCACCTCCTGCTTCCGACCATCGAGGTACCACACCAGTGCAGTGCCAGGGGCCAGCTGAGGGGCCTGGCAGGTGAAGGTACGGCTCTCCTCCTCCCGCAGTGTGCACGCTGCTAGTGCCTGTCCATCGATAGTGGGGCCCGGCTCCCCCGGCCCTGCCAGAGAGCCCCCAGCACATCAGAGCTGCGGTGGGGTCCTGTTGCCAGAGCCATGTGCTGGACCCCGCTGCAGCCTCACCTGCTGAGCAGAGCGCTGGGAGGCCGAGCAGCAGCAGCACGTGGGTGAAAGAAGCACCCGACCAGCCCCCAGGATACCCCATGGTGGCGCTCAGCACTGGGAGAGAGCAACTGGAGCCAGGACAGGGCGCCGGCCCCGCGCTGGGCCCCCGGGAGCCCGGCACGCAGCAGGGCCAGAGGATGCGGCTGGGCT
>NW_009951820.1:709881-712598 GCF_000747805.2 Chaetura pelagica | reverse complement strand
GCCCATGTGCTGGGGACACAGGGAGGTTTATTGGGGGTGGAGCAGAGCCGACACAAAACCAGGCACTTGCCATACTTCCCAAACCTAGGAGGCACGGCATCTCCAGCACTGAAGACAGACCTTCTCCAGTGGTGCACCTGGGCTACCCTAAGAACATGGCCCTGCCTTGCCCTCCTCACTCGTTCCCAGAGCCATCTGGGTTGCGCAGCCGCCCCAGCATCTCGCAGAGCATCTGGTTGCAAAGGGCCGCGTAGGGGTTGAGCAGCACGAGTTGGCGCCGAGCAAAGGTGCTGCCCAGGCGCGCAGCTCGCTCGAAGTCCTGCCGCGCCTCCTCCTCGCGCTCCTGCAGCCGATGGATCAGGCCACGCTGCACCAGGCTCTGGCAGGCGGCTCGGCCACGGCCCCGGCTCAGGCGGATCGCCATGTCCAGGTCCCGCAGGGCACCTGGCAGGGAGAGAGGGGTGTTAGGGTGGGTTGGGGAGTACCATGGATCCTTCATGGGAGCCACCTACCCTGGTGCTGCTCACCTGCCACATCCCCCCGCAGCCGCAGGGCCTGGGCCCGGTTGTTGTATCCTGAGGCTCGCTCGGGCAGCAGGTTGAACCGCTGCAGCGCTGTGTTCAGGTCTCCTGACTCCGCAGCAGAAACCCCCTGCAGCTCCAGGTCCTGGACCTGCTCCAGAAGCTCTGGAGCAAAGGCTTCCACTGCAGCAGCGCAGATAGGGCCTCTGGCATCAGGACACCCTGAAGGGAGCAGCCCCACAGCCCACCCCACAACCTCTGGCAAGGGGCAAGGTCTCGCCTTGGGCAGGAACTACTCCCAGCCCACCCTTGGAGCCCCCTGCCCACCCTTCCACCCCAAAGCAGCACAGGGACCCCCCTGCTGCCAATTCAAGCAGTGTCACCTCACCTTCCTCCTGGGCATTCTCCTCCTCCTCCTCATCATCCAGCCCAGGGATGTCCCCAAAAGGGGTGCTGGGGTTAAAGATCGTCTGCAGGACAGCCCTGTCGTTAGCTGTGGCCATGGTGCCCTCTGCACTGAGACCCCCGTGGGAAGTGGCAGGTTAATGTTCACCCTGCTGGCACTGCTGGCTTGTCCCTGTCCTATCCCAGCCCAGCACCAGGCCCCACCACCCACCTGGCTCTGGAAGCTGCAGCCCAGCTGGAAGACCCACAGCTTCCCAAGGTGACCCGTCCAACACAGGGGCCTCACCACTGAAACCCACTGTGGTCCCCACCGGCAGTCCCTGGCCAGGTGCTCCCATCCCTGACTGATCCCAGCAGCAGTGATGACACGAGGGAAGCAGCTTCTCAGCCCTCAAGAAGAAATCGAGAGCAACCCTCTGCAGCAATAAACTTGACATGTTTATTAATTAAACTATCACTTAAATAAAAAAAAGTGCATAGAAAATAAACATGTTTAAAAACTCCTTTGTTTTTTTGCTTTTTACAACTATGTACACTTTTTTATTTTTACATTCAGTCTTTTGCAGAGCTTTCAGCATTTTTTTTAAACTATTAAAGTATTTCCTTCTTCCCTGTGCCAGGGAGTTAACACTGATGTACTTTAGACACGTTTCCTCTTTTTTTCTTTTAAAAAAACCCAAACAAACAAACAACCAGAAGCTTGGAAGAACACAAGAAAAAAAAAAAAAAGAGAGTTGTCATACATGATAAGTTGTCAAGAACTGTATTTCTAGAACATAACCTTGCCTTTGCAGAGCATTTTTTTATATTTTTTCTTTTTTTTTTTTTTTGAAACAATTATTCACCTACCTGTATTTACTAAAGAGACTGTTAAGTTCAATAAAAGAAACACCACAAGTATAGTTCTCGGTTGATAGACAAAGCTACTGTACCTCGTTAAAAAGAGACCAGGAAAGCACAGAGCACATTTTTTTTTTTTTTCCCCTAATATGCAGGTGGTTCCCCAACATTCATAATCAAAACGAGAGGAAGAGAAGGAAGAAACCAAGTTGTACAAGTACTGACTGGTAACAAGAAGGACCAGGAAAGGCTGAGCCACCCACTCCAGCTTCCGGCAGCCCTCGCCCGGCGGGGAACACGTGGCACGGTTTTCCTGGCCATCGTTAGCAACTGTAACACAATCCTTATCTATAGTGTTAAGAGAATTAAAAGCCATGGACCGATACTGAACTAGGCTTCATTACACGGTGCATTACTATAGTAGTTCCTATATATATCGTATTTATAGTAATAAAAAAAAATTGCAAGTGTGGAGAGTGGACCAGTAGTATGGATTCAAATGGCATGATTCTGCACAAAGACCGTTTCACTGAAGAACCTGGTATTGCTTTGAAATTAAAGAAAACCAGAAAGAAAAGATACCCAGCCCTTTGCAATGACCCGCTTTTCCTTGAAACACAAAAACCATGTTGGTTTGTACAAAGAAAAATAAACGCCCTAAGGTTCCATTTTTTTAAAAAGTATTTTCAGATACCGTGATCTGTGTCAGTCCTTATAAAATATACATTCATACATGGGGAAGCTGCACTCGCCGCCTGCCCGGGCAGGACAGGGTCGGGGGGCAGGTGAGGGAATGGTGCTGGGCCTGGGCACCGGCTGTTACGGCCTCTCCCCACCCGCCCGGTGCTGCGCAGCTTCCTGGGGGTACAGACAGTTCCACTGGCCACAGCAGCTCCCATCGAGGCAGCCGCAGGGGTAGCAGGCAAGCAGAAACACAGCCCGGGCCATAGG
>NW_009951820.1:702745-708787 GCF_000747805.2 Chaetura pelagica | reverse complement strand
CTGGGCCGGGGCACCGGCTGTTACGGCCTCTCCCCACCCGCCCGGTGCTGCGCAGCTTCCTGGGGGTACAGACAGTTCCACTGGCCACAGCAGCTCCCATCGAGGCAGCCGCAGGGATAGCAGCAAAGCAGACACACAGCCGGGCCCATAGGCTCGATGTCAGAGATGCCTGGCGCCAGGTCCTGGGGGGCTTCCCCCACCTGCCCCTCCCCGCTTATCTCTACTTGAGGTGGCTTTGGGCAGCAATTCCCAGCCAGAGCCTCCTTCCACAGCCGGGGGGAGGGAAGGGATCTGCTCACCAGGAATATGTGCCTGCTCCGCCATTGGCATGTGTGAGAGGCCACATGGCGGAGCTGAGCCACTCGGGCAAACTGCCAGGCTGTGCCGAGGTGAGGGCTGTCCCCAGCACTGCCATCAGACATGGGGAAGGAGCAGGACCAAGAGCAGCTGTGCCCGGGGACACAGGGCTGAGACCCCCTGGGCAACCATATGCTCTTTGGCCTCCTCAAGGTATGTGCGTTCCCAAACTGTCAGTGCATCAAATCATCTCAGTAACAAATGCAGTGTCAATTTGACTTTGTTTCAACAGTTATCACCAAATAATCATCACACAGTGCAATAACAAAAGGAAACTGGCAGTTCTCGACCCTCCCAGTGCCCCATTTAATTTTCAGGTCAGAGGAAGTGGTCTCAGGGCCTGAAGGGCACAAACTCAGGGTGCCCCACGGCGAGCACTGGGGCCCCCCCATCCCTTTCCCACTGACTGCCGACGCTGTTCCCGAGTTGCCCTTAAACCCACTGGCTCCTCAAAGAGCTGCTGATCTACCTTCAGGGACAGCATGAAAAAGTGAGGGTGTTTCCCACATTCCCTTTTCTAGGGAAAAACTCATCTGCCTTCAAGAGGGACTGCGGGATGAGGCACATGCTCCAGATCAGCCTCCCACCAAAAGAGGCATTGAGGGTCATGTCTCACTCCTTTTTCCTTTTTAAATACATGCAGGATGCAGGCATGGGGCAAGGCAGAACCACACCTCCTGCCTGGGGGCATGGACAGTCCTTCAGACAGAGCCAAACTCCCAAACTCCGCCTAAGCTGAGCAATTTCTCCCTCCTGCCCCCATCTTGACAGGTAAATAAAAGTCTAAGGTCCAGCCAAACCTCCTGGAAACAGTTACTTAAGTCAAAAAGGCAGAACAAGAGTAAAAAACAAAAAATAAAGTGTGCCCCCTCTCTCTGGAGAAAGGATCAGACTGTGTCCAGCCAGGTATTTCCTATAACCATCCTATGAAAATAAAAAAATCATTAAAAAGAGATTCTCTTAAATTAGGATAATACCACTGTTTAAAAAGCCTCGTCATAAGTGCTTTCCCCTATGAAGTGCTTCTCATAGAAAAATATACAAAATATATTTACATTTATAAAACCTTAAATACTAAACTGTAAACAGAACAGAGTAAAATCCAATGTCATCACTTGTTAGGCTTGGGGCTTTTTACCTCTTTCTCTGTGTTTTGTTTGGGAGGTGGGTGCAGACACAGGCAGGGGGAGGACTGATGATACTCCATCCAGGATGAGTGCCTGGTGATTCCCTGACACCCAGCACAGCCCCTTGCTGCAGCAACTCCAGCCCTGCCGGCCGCTCCCCATTTTCCTATGCACTCCTGGACGCTACCTGGCACAGACTAGGCTGGTCAGTGTTTGGCCATGTCTTTGCAGAGAACATGTGCTTCGTTTCAGTGCCTCTTCCCCTGCCTTCCTCCTTTATATCTCCATCTGGCTGGCCCCAGGATGCTCTGCAGGGAGGCTGAGCCAAGCAGAGCCCTTGGGAACCTCCATGAAAGTCCTTCCTAGCTCCTGCTCTACAGTGGTACAGGGCCAAGCCTAGAGACAGCTCCTAGTCCTCACCTCTTCCATGGGATGTTGGTCCCTCACACCAGCTCCACGGTGGCAAAGAGACCACTGGTTGGAAGCGCCTCAAGCTGGGTGGGCAGAGGAGGAAGCCAGCTGCTAGAGACAGGGCCAAGGAAAGGACAGAGGCAGAAAGGAAACCTTCGCTCGCCAAGACTGACAGCATCATAACTGCTGGCACAAGCCCCCTCACTGCCAAAGAATGCCAGGAATTCCCCTACGCTTGGGCAGGGATTTTGGAGCAATGCGCTAGCCAAACCCTCTGGAGTCTCCCTGCGGGCTGCTCTGTCCTGCTCTCCCCATTCCCAGATGGAACCAGCTAAGCCACACCTCATCACCAGACCCCACACCTCGCCATGCACCCAACAGCACAGACTATTTTGCAGAGGCACAAGGAACCACAGACATGAGGTCCTGGGGCAGCTGGTGGGCGCAGCCTTTCCCCAAGGGGAAAGCTTGCTCCAACACCACTACCAAACCTGGTACACAGTCCTCCAGCGAGGGGGTTGAGAGCTCCACATTCAGCACTCTGAGCCACAGAGGGACAGGACCCATGATCACTCCCCCAAGGCTTGGGCCCAGGCCCACCTCCCCTCCCCTCTCCCATTCATTAGCCCCATACTGAGAAAGAAATAACCGGGGCAAGGGAAATGAGAATAGCAAAAACATAATCACACTGAGGATCCTCTCCAGTCGCCCGTGTCTTTCACAAAGGTAAGTGTGCGCATGCGAGACATGAAGATGTGGACTCTGACAGAGAAAGACAGCCACCAGTCAGGTCCCCGAGCCCAGCTCATCTTCATTCCTGCACCGTCCTCTCTGTCCTGCCTGAATGGCCAGGGAGGGATTCACTTGAAGCTTTGGTTCGCCCCAGGCCCTTCAGGGCTCACTTGCAGCTGACAGAAGTTCTAGTTTAAAAATTTCCTGCACTTCTTGGCGCCGCAGTTGCAGGGCAGTTTGTTGCTGGCATCTTCGATGGGGAACTTGTAGTCGTAGGTGAGCTCTTCCCCACGGTAGATTTTGCGCATGGCGAAGATGACAATGTGTTTCTGGCCATCGATGTTGATGACTCGGGAGTAGCAGTTGGGCTCGCAGGAGTGGTTGATGAAGCGGGCCGCGTTCCCGTGCATGGTGGCATCCACCACTTCGGAGTCGTCAATGCGGAACATGTAGCAACCAATCCCCTATGCATGGAGGACAGACAGGGTTAGCTTGGCAAAGGGAAGACAGAGCCACCCTAATAGACAACTTAGCTCATCACGGCAATCACAAGTCAAGCCTTTAAATGTCTGCAGTCTCTCTTCACTTGCTTTCATAAACTCACACTTTAATAATTTCATCCCCATGCTCTCTGGATCTGCAAAACTTGTCTGAGACTCTTTACAGACAAGAGGGGAAAATAAGAGGCACCTCTAGAGCTCCAGGAAGAAGGGAAATACCCTGAGACATCAGTAATCCTGGTTAATGTTGTTCCAAACACAATTTTAACATGGCCTAAACCTGTCCTGCCTTCAAAGCCACTTTCTAATTCTCCCTAACTCTTTTTAAGAACTTCCACAAAAGCCCGTAACTCACCTTACTGTCGTAGTATTTCTCTCGCTTGTCAGTGAGGATGGAGCGAATGACATTGCCTGAATATTCAATCACCATCTCACCTGCATCAATGTTCCTTTTGCAGAAAAGACCCCGGCCATGGATAGGAGACCTAAGAAAGAAACAAGATAAGCAAGTATTTCCAATTATACAAGCCAAACTCAGAAGCACAAGGTTGCCAAACAGGTTTCTTCATCACCAGGATCACTGCAGTACTGCAGTTACTCTTCTATAATGCAACTCTTAACAAGAACAACACTAGGTCTTTTCCTGCACATGCCTCAGCTATGAATAGGGTAAGCAGCAAGGAACAAGTTCTAGTTTATGCTGAGGATTATTTTTAAATACATAACTTGGGCAGAGAGGAGGGGAAAAAACCCAGATCTGCCTTTTGCCCCAAATTTTGCAGTCTGACTTCATCATAGCAAGGTTCCAGCTTTCACCTTCCTCTGTCCCAGAGACAGAGGTACCAGAACAAAACTGTACCTGTAGACACCAACTGCCTCCTTGGAGGTCTTCTTCAAGTGTCGGAAGCGCATGGGCATTGGCAGATCCATGCTAGTTGCCCTCCTAGAACAAGGAAATGCTGCTAAGTGACCACCTTCATTTGAGAGTCTGTGCCATGTATTAACTGGGATACTTTCCAAGATGTAACAACTTACACACTGTGATACTGAAGACCACTGAGAACACAAAATTAACTCAGTGTTTATATATATATATATACACACAAACACACAAATGTAGAAGATAACTTTCTCCCTCTTTTTCCCCAAAGTCTCATCAGATGATTTTACCCGATCTCTTACTTTTAACCCCCCAGCACTATTTCTCCTCTAACTATTAAAACCTGCTGCCTACCGGGCTGATTTCAGCTGTACTTCTTCCTCTTCCTCGTCATTTGGGTTGTATTCTGGTGGCTGCCGGTGTTTGGAAGCCAAGAAATTAAACATATCAAATGCAGATTTCCTGCAATTTAAAGAGAAAAAGTTTCTTTTACTGACTGAATATAAACACTACCACAACAGCTTGACATGTTTACAGCTTTGCATCTTCCCCAGTCATTCTCTCTTAAAGCCTCCTATGCATTAGGATAAGAGACAATCTTTTCTGAAAAATGTGCTGACTCTCAAGATGCAATTAACAGATCTACATGAGAAAGCTACCAATGCTTCTTTTTAACTGAGAGCTTCAGTGCTGTAGAGATCTGTAGAGATACTTTGCTGTTACTCAATCAGCACATGGGCCCTTAACCTGAACAATGGCAGAATGAACACTTGCCTCAGGTGGACTTCAGCCCTGGCAGAGCCATGGGGGTTCAGGGGAGGCTCGTTGGCCTCCTCTGGCTTGTGAAATCGGAACTTGTAGTTGTGGCAGTGCTTTGCTCCGTACAGCTGCTCAATCAGGAACACAACTGTATCATGGATAATCCCCAGCATCCTCAGACCATTCACACCTGGAACAAGAAATATAGCACAACAAAACACCCAGCTGACGTTGCAGAGGTGGAGCAGGAGGACACAGCAGCTGGTTGAACATAACTTTTGTGCCAGCCTGCAGTTTTCACAGAAGCCCTGTACTAGCTAGTTTGTGCCACATAAAAACCTTCAATCATTTAATCCAGGAGGAATTATCCTCCAAAGAGCAGTTGGCAGCTGAACTGAAACTCTTAAGACTCTGAATGCTAAGATGTTCACAGAAAGATCTGCTCTCACACATTCAGAAGTGCAGTAGAGATGAGTCTGGCACTAGGTGTTACCTGCAAAGGAGAGCTGCTTCAGGCGGGCGTTGGAACGGGCCTCCTGAACTTTGTCTGTCAGCGACTTCCAGGCATCTGCAGTCACACACACAGAGAATACAAGACAGTCAAAGAATATTGGAGCACGGGGCACTTGGATAGCCAAAACAGAAGCCTCATCTTTCACTGCATTTTATCAGGTTTCCAGTGAAACAACACACCATGGTTAGACTGCTCTGTACCTGGGCAGCAAGCTGTGTTCTGACAAAAGGCCCTTATTTACATAAGCTAATCAGAGAACATGAAGTTTTCATTCCTTCACGGACCATAAATTAAGATCCTTGGATCCAGTTGCTCCCAGGCCTCCCAAAATTAACTTTGGCATAAAGAGGACTAAGCATTTGGAGCAAATGCTCTGGTGGAGAGGTCTAGATACCCAGCTGTCTAGATACCCAGCTGTCTGATCCACATTTCTTGACAAAATATGGCTCAACACCATTTGTCAATTGATCACAAAAAATGGGATGATAAATATTCCACTGAAAAAATAACAACCCATAGAATACAGACATTGTTAGGAACTAAGGTTGACTGTAAACCAAAAGATTTCTTTTTTGTAAATTATAAAAAAGTCAAGTAAGAGATCCTCAGAAATCATTATTTAATTTCTAGCAAGGAAGGCTGAAACCAGTACAAGCACAACCACACAGTTCTCACCTTCAATGCTTTCTGCGCAGATTTGAAAACCATCATCACTAGAGATCTCAAAAACCAAACCTTTCTTGGGCTTCTTCTCACCAAGAC
>NW_009951820.1:677576-702486 GCF_000747805.2 Chaetura pelagica | reverse complement strand
CTTTCCTCTTTTGTTCTTGCTGAAGCCAAAACAAAAGCAGAGAGCTGAAAGTGCTCTCTTCTTCCTCAAGAGCTTTTGAGCCTAGAAAAGACAGAAGCCAGCATGAACATGGAAATTGGGTAGAAGGATGTTTCTCCACTGGTTGTTCTACAACTGAAAATTACTTACTAACTTGCCTTTAGAACAGTAAATCTGTCCAAGAAAGAAAATCTAGACAGTGCTGTAGTAAGAGTGTGAAATCTCAAGTGCTGAAATCTCCATGAGCTAAAAAGAGAGACAACTATTTCTCCAATATGTACTCACAGCGAACAAACCTTTCCTCCCTTCAAAGCAAGAATAACATCACTGTTACCTCTCACATTTTTCCCAAGAGAACAAGACACACAAAAATAAAACCTTAAAGGCACTGATTTCCCACTGCTGAAGAATCTCAAGTCTCAGTGCTGTTGAAGAAGTGACATACCTGCACTTTCTTGCTCATTTGCCAAATTCTCTGTTGATTGAGACTCTGGGAGGACTGCCGTTTGCCTAGAGAGGGAAGGAAGTGAACATGAAGAAAAATATTTAAGAACCTACCTCATTTCCTCACCAGCCCACCACTTGTCTATCAAATCTGAGAACTAGACAGAGGCATAAGAACTTTTTTTCAGTCTGAATGTTCCAGTATCAGCTCAATGGAAACAAACAACATTGCAAATCCATATTGCAACTCACTGTGACCGCTCCTTCCAGACTCAAAACTCCCAAGACATTCTAAGTAGTAAAGTCAGACTTCTCACATTCTCTGTATGAATTTCCTTAAGCTCAAGAGGGCACGATCTGAGGGAAAGGTGTGGTTAATGCTTACCCTGCAGACTGGACACATTGCTTCTGTGAGGGTTGATCTATGCTTCCTGCATCCTGCGTATCTGCCTTCACAGGAGGAGTCCTGGAACAAGAGATTTAGGAACATTCAAAATACCTGCCAGTCCATATGTGCCATAACCAAGACTGGAAAGCAGCAATAGATTCACTGGGAGCTGTCACAAGTGATTCAGCAGAATTACAGTAGTAGTAACAAGTGCTCCCAAGATGAGGAACTAGATCACATTTCCAGCACCACATCACAATAAAGTCCTCATAACCCTGATCCCCATAGCCTTTAGTTTCTCATCCTTTCATTTCCATTGGTAGAAGTTGTACCAACTCCTTTACATATCTGCTTTCTGCTGGAAGCTGAGGTTTTTACCTTAGAAATTATCAAAAGGAAAATCTGCTGTACAAACTAAGTGCAAGACTATTTTTTACACAGTTACAAAGTCGCAAGGATGAGAAAAATCAAACACTCCTCTTACCCTGTAGCTGAGGCCTGGGGTACAGCAACGGCCCCTCTGTCAGGAACGTGTGCTTCAGAGGAACTGGTCCACAGGTGAGAAAGTTTATGCTTCTTTCCACTCCCTTTGTCTAATGATGGTTGAATGCGTTTGATTTTTGGCTTCACTTTTGTGGGGCCCAGCAAGGAGCTGCTGGCAGACTGCTGACCAGACGAGGGGGAGCCCCCTGGGGACGCCGAGCTGGCGTGCATCACTGACGAGGACGCCTTGTTTTGTTCCAGTCCGGTATTGTTGGGAGCATCAACCAGCTGTGGGAAGCTGGACAACTGGGTTGTTGCGGAAGCTGCACCAAGGTCCAGCTGGGAGGAAGTGAGCCCAGTTTTCCTGGCTAGGAGTTGTGTCATATGTTGAAGCTGGTAAGAGCCCTCTGGGTCAGCAGATGACGGAGCAACTGTCATGCCCATGGTCTGTGTTGAAGGCAGAACACAGACGCTCGATGCAGCTGTCATCGCTGCCGTTGATGGAGTTTGGGATGCTCCCAGTTGTGAAAACATCCCAGAGCTTGGTGGTAAGGTCATGTGCTGCTCCTGAACACCAAGGCTTTGCTGGCTAGCTTTGATCAGGAGGTTGCTTATTGATCCAAGGTCCCCTAATAATCCTGGGCTAGTTAACGTTACCGAACTTTGTCCCAGAACATGACTAGGAACTGATCCACCAGTAGTAGGGGCTGTGGTGGCCTGCATGGACACAACATTCAGCACTGAGGAACTCGATGCTAGGCCTGATACAGGCCCTGCTGGGAGGTGACCGGCGTCTGGCCCGATAACACTGGGAGACGTGCCAACTGCAGAAGTGGTCCCACCTTGTGGGAGCAAAGGCGTTTGCTCGAAATACATGACTCCAGGCTTGGACCTTTTGATAATATTTGGGACAGTTCTATGGGATGTTGAATTTGCAAGGGTTCCCAAATCCAGTGGGTGGTTGGAAATTTGGGAAGGTGCAAAATTAATTAAGGTCATGTTGGAGACCATATCTGGTGGAGCTATAGCAGAAGGGGTTCCAGAGGGAGCCAGCTTCTTATTCTTTCGTGACTGCAGACGAGATATGGGCCGCTTCTTGCCCAGGGCAGCTGGTGTGGACACAGTGGTACCAAGGTCTGTCCTCTGACTAGCTTCAGACACTAAGAGCTGAGGATCAGGGGGTGGCTGGACACCAATCAGGAGACCTGGTGAAGGACTGCTGATGTTTGGAGGGAAGCCGGTCTGAGTGGCTGTGAAGGGATGCATGTGCTGGTGATGAGACATGGGCAGCAGCCCCTTGCTTGTGGGAGGGAATAACGACTGAGACGAGGGCAAGCTCGGATTTAATCCTGTGGTCAGTGTGAGCCCACTCCCCATGGGCCCCAGCACAGAAGCGTTGGTCTCCATCACGCTCTGCGCAGAGCTCACGGACGGTGTTAGCTGGATCTTCTGAGTAACGCCGTTGGGAAGCGTTTGGAGGACGTACAGCGGCTGCATGTTCTGGTTGACTACCAGGAGTTTTTCTGCAGCTGGCTTGAGGTGGGGTGGCGTTGTCTGCACCGCAGCGTTGGAGATCTGCGAGGGGCCAGGACTGTCCGTGGAGTTTGGCACATACTTCTGGCTCTGGAGGGGAACGGTGGGTGACACCGGCACCTGGATACCTGGAGTCCCGCTGTTTCTGGTTAATTCCTGGTTGGTGCCATGCCCCTGCTCGACAGGGCCACAGGGCGGGCTGGCTATGTGCTCTGCATCTATGTGGCCCTGGATGAAGTGATCAGGAGTCATATGTCCTTCGGGGCTTGGATCTACTCCTGGGCTCAGGAGAGCTGAATCACCTTCCCCTGAGGCAGACTTTTCTGTGACAGTCACTCTCTTTTCCCCAGACTCTGAGGAAGGCAAGGCAAGCATCGACCGCTCTCCCGAGGAGGAGAGTGAAGACTCTGAGATGACAGCAAGCCTGTTGTGGTTTTGGCTGGGCACCGTAGGACTGCGAGTGGTCAGAACAGAGAGGTCAGAAGGAAGCTCCAGTGGCAACTCAAACTGTTCCTCTGCAGATATGGAGGAAGAGACGCTGCTGTCCACTGGCTCGGCAGTCGGCAGCTGTTGGGAGAACACCTCGAACAAACCCATGTCCTTGCCACGGTTGCTGTCAAGACCTAAACCCTCTCCAAGCGTCAGAAGCTCAGATGATGAGGACTCTGGACTTTCTCCTAATGCCTGCATGGATGGCGTGTTCTTTAGCACGAAGTCCATGATGTCCGAAGGGAGGATATTCCCACAGTCATCGCTGTTGTTATTGTCAGAGTCAGATTTCAGAAGTTCTGTGTTAAAAGTGTCCAGTAAGTTCTTGTCAGAAGGTGTGCTGGCATGAGCCCTGCGGCCCGTCTCCAGTGAGCTCAGCTGAGCTTCTAGTGAATCCTGACCTTGTGCTTTCACCCTGCTCACAGGATGGCAATTATCAATCTTTGGGTCAGTTTTGTGGACAGCAGAACTCTTGGTCACTTGTACTTTTTCTCCAGCTTCTTCGGTTCTGTCAAGCTTCAAGTTCTCTGTCCCATTTTCTTTACCACTCCTTTTAGACACTTGACTGACTTTTCTGGTTGTCGCTGTGACACTTGTATCACTTTCAGTTCCATCATCCACACCATCCAGCTGCGAGATCTTTGGAAGATCACACTGCTCCTCCTCCCTGAATAAGCTATGGGAGGCAAGCCTCTCCTCTGTGTTTGAGGAAACCACTGTCCTAGTGAAATTGTAATAGTATAAGTCATCTTCATCTGATGTGCTCAAGTCATCTGCGCCATCCACTTGTCCTTCTGCAGACCGCTTCCCTCGCTTCTTCCCAGTTGAGTTACTGTAGAAGGGAATGTCTTCTTCCCCATAAGACCTCACACCATACAAAGGAGTCAGTCCAAAGAACATATTGGATCTGGCCCGAGCACTTCTCCGTGGATACCTCCGCTTGTATGAGCCTTCTTCTTGAGCTTTAGTTCCATCCTGGAGCATCAAGCTGCTATCTTGGACAGGCAAGTTTTCATATGCATTATTTTGAGATTCCTGTGCTGGTGCTTCATTTGGACTCCCCTGAGCTGTGGAGTTATCTTCCGGGCTTCCAGAAGTCGAGGAGGGCTCCACCAGACCAGCCAGTTCTGCCCCTGCAGACTGAGGCTCAGTGTCACTTTCCTGCGGAGCATTTTTAGTCTGGTTTTCACTTTCCATCTTGAGAGGAGTCAGGGTGACTTTAACGGTGCGTTTCCGCGGTGCCTGCGATTCCTTTGGGGCCGCGTCTGCCAGCGCTGAAGAGCCTTTCAATGGCCCTTGCAAAGGTGGAGACTTCTCGCCAGCTTTTTCAGCCGGAATGTTATTACACAACCTCTGGCTCATTTGTTCAGTCGCCAAAGCCTGGTTACCAAATTCGGGTTTGAGGTTTCCTTCATCACTGCCTCCTGCCTGACTTGACTCTGTAAGAGATTTCAGGGAATGCTTCTCTTTAAAACTGTCTTTCATTAACTTTTTCCCCTTCTGACGCCTGTCTCGAGAGGCAGAAACAACCTGCTCACTTGCTGCAGGAGATCTGCTATTTACTCCAGCGGACTTGAAGGTCTTTGCATCCATCTCATCGACCACACTTGTTTTCTCTGGCTGTATGGGTTCCACATGCTGATCTCTGTCTTTCCTTGGGCCTCTCTGATGCAACGGTGGAAAGGATATTGCTTCTTTGGAAGAAAATGATCCTGAAGATTCTTGAAAGGTTCCTATTTTAATATTAATTTCTGTGCCAGACGAAATGGTTGCTTGAGTGGACATTTTGGAATTTCCTTCAGAAGCAAAACCATGAGCTGAGTAATCTGGATCCTTTGAGGTCAATGTTTTCACCTTCTCTCCCTTAGAAGGCACACCTTTGGCTACAAAATCTGAACTGCTTGAGTGTTTTCCTTCTGTAGACTGAGATGTATCCAGCTGATAAGTTTTACTTCCACTTGCAGCCGCTGTTTTCTGGGAGCCTGAACTGGCTGAGCAGCTTTGAACTGGAGCACTTGGAGTACCTGCATTCAGTGACCCCACAAAGTGGTCGGGGCTTTTGATACTTGGTTCCTGTTCGGAAGAGGATCCCATGCTGGAAACTGAAGATACACTGTGCCTGGAGTAAGCGTTCCCAGCTCGCGTAGGGGAAATCATCCGGAGTTTTGATTGCTGCTGTGACAAAGAGGAGGTGCTGTGTCTCCTAGAACCAATGCTCTTAAGTCCAGAGGATAGCAAAGGATCTCCCACTGTCACTATTTCATGGGTCACTGGGGTAGGACTTCCTGAGAAAACAAGGCAAGACAGACTGTCAAGTGATCCAAAACCTTCACAACTGACACATACCCAGTTCTCTCATATAACACAAGAAATGAAAAACCAGAAAAACATTTCAGCCAAAGAGCATGAACAGGATGAAATTTAAGATAGGTATTAAAAATCTAATCCCATCAACCAGTATTTGCCACGTAGAGTTGACAAGTTTGTATCTCAGGGTTCTGTATCTCAACCTCAGATGGGAATTTTCAACATCAGTCTGAAACAAAATGTGACTCATTCATACAGAAATAGAAGATGAACTACAATATCAGATTTTGATTCTCTCTGGAAAAATACCAGCTAAGATTAAGCCACTAACTTTTATTACAGCTCTTCTGTGGTACTATTATATTGCAAAAACGCTGCTTTCTTCATTTCACGGTTTTCTCTAGAAACACAAAACTAAACACCACATTCTACATGAAGCCAAAAACGACAGTACGAAACCAAAAATATTTCCAAAACAAAAATCAAAGTCAACAGCACTTGAAATACCTGCAGAGGGTAACGGCCTAGAGCCAGGAGACCTCTGTGTGGATGGATAACTTGGTGTCCTGATCCTGGGACCCTTCGAGACCACTGGATAGTAACAGGAACTGGAGGTTTGAGAATGCAGGGGACGATCTGGTGATGGTGGGTTTACAATTTCTGGTGTATTCTGGCTGTCTTTAGGTAGAGTTTCTGTTGTTACATAAAAAAGAAATAATGGTATAAGCCACCACCAAATCCTGAGAGCTATGATCTGATAAAGTACATACTGCTCTCAGGTTTCATGCAGGGAAAAACCAGAGTGTTTGTTAAATAAACACAAAATCAAAGATTATTGCTTCCTTTCCATCAGACAGTGTCTGGTTTCTTCTTCTAAGAACATTTTCAGATGTTTGAAGCAATACAAATATACTTGGCTTACACACTGAATTCCATTATATTTTAAATAAATTTTAAGAATCTAAGTTGACAATGATGACTATTGTAAATGTTTTCAGTATCTTTCACAGCCTCACCTGGTGGGAACTGAGAAGAACAGGGCTGACATTTTTATTTATTTATTTATTTTTAACTCACCTATGGATACAGAAAAAGCAGTTTAGAACTAGGTAAGAAGACAAATGTTACTGTTCCAATCAGTATTTAACAACCACCACAATACATACCAAGACTGACACCTGAAGTACAATCTGAAGTTTTAGATCACTAGAAAAATCTCAGATCTGTAAAGCAAAAAGCATTACCACAGCAGCTTTTGTTTGGCTCCAGTCTTCCCAGCTACCAGTACACTCAGGAGCTTAGCCCTGTTTTTCTAAATATTCAAGATTCTATAACATAATTTGGATGCCTGGAGTAGACTCCAGGCCAAATCGGTTTGAAGAGGCACAGGTCACCGCCATCACCTGGCTTTCTTGTGAGGATAAACTATGGCAAAAACATGTAGAGAATATACCCTTAGAAAGCTCCCAGAAGGTTACCTGTAAGAGGAACTGGGCTATGAGCAATTGTTCTGTTGTCATCATGCTCTACAGTGCTGTTAATGTCAGGTTCTATGACCGGAGGTCGGCACTCCATGATCTTGCAGGTATACACACAGCGCTTCCTGGCATCTGTTGTGCTCCAGTACACCCTGGAGCATCTGGAAGATAATTCAAACAGAAAACTATTTACTCAATAGTCGAGTAAACCTCAGCATTCCTATTTTACATTTTCCATTTCTCAAAACTGCACAGGACAAAGGCTTCCTGGGCCAGTGTGCTGAACACATAGCTTAATCACAAGATTCCTGAACAGTGTGTGAAAGCTATGGTCAATTTTTGCACCTGTCACTCCAGTGCTGGTTTGGCATCTAATATCCTAAAAGACATCTAACCACGAAACAATTTATACTCACTGATAGCCAATGGGAAATAACTTGTCTTCACAGTCTGAGAGGTCATTCAGAATTCCTAAGCAGTCTATGGTCATTGAACCTGAGCAGAGAGAGGAGCAAAGAAGTTCTGTGAACCAGAGTTCAGCACCAAAAGTGGATCAAGTGTTTGGAGACCAGATCTTACCAATCATCATGTGGATGTTCTCTGGTTCCAAGCCACTAAGAAATTTTCTTCTTAAACTGATCCCTTCAAAGTCCACAAAAACTCTCCTAAGAACCTCAAACCCATTCTCAGGAACCACCTAGAACCAGAATCCACAAAACTGCTCATTAATTTTAAAGGAAAAACCATGTGTATGCTATGCAGTCCATTTTACTCAATCCTCAGTTTGGTCTTTTGGTTTTTGAACTGCCACAAAGTTACCACCTGCCAAACTTCCCCACGCCAGTTGTATGGCTGACTTCTTTTTAGCAGCAAAGCAGTCTGGCCCTTGTTAGTGCAGAACATGTTCAATATTAACTTCTAAAGATGGCTCATAGTTACAGGAGACAAGACAGGGTGTGAAAGAAGACCTCACCTCTCCTTTGATCAAGTCACGATGTCTCTGGCAGTAAACTTTCTTGTCATCCAGAAAGACACAGTTCTTGGCTCTCGAGCACATAAAATGGTAGTTACTTGTACAGGAAGTGAGGCAGCAGCCCACTGTGGCACCCGACTTCTGGCAGAACTCGCATCTCTACAAAAGCAAAAAAAACCCCAGAAACAGTTAAAGCTTAATCCCTTCTACATCCAGACTACCACTACTGCTGTTCGTTGTTTTTTTGGGCATAGACAGAAGTTTAGCGTAATGCCTGACATCCTGCTTCACTATAACATTTCACTACTGTGACTCACATGCACAAGTGAGACATGGAGGAGGAGATGAGAGGAAGAAGGATCTCTCACACAGAACAACTTTTGCATTTGCAGACTGGTTCCTCCAGGCCTCAAACTTTCTTGCTTGTACTCCATATCCAAGTCACATATTTGCAAGCCTCACTGATTAATATGTCAACTATTTCTCCTGCACAAAGTACTCCCCACGTGGGTGGCTTACTACTGGCTAAGAGCAGCCCTATTCCACTGCTTCTGCTCTTTTAATAAATATTCAGAACCAAATTAAGCAATATTAAAACAAAATTTGGACAAACTACTTTCTAGTCATACTTCCAGTCTCATTCCATTCTTCAGGAAAGTAAGCAACGACCAATTCACAAGGCCATTCTGTTTTCTAGGACCGCTTGGGAGTCCAGGAAACATATATCACCATCATTCTTTTTGCAGTATTGAACAGAGTAGTTATGTACCAGCTAGATGTCAAGATACCTCCTCTCTACTCAGACATGAAAATGCTCCTTGATCAACAAGTCAGGTTCCTGTCTTGGTCCTGTATAGATCAGCGTAAAGTTCAACAAGTTATTTACTTATACCCACCAGCTGCTTTCCCCTGATCACAGCCATGTGCACGTTCTTCAGAGAACCATCATCATCTTCAAATACTTCTGCTGACCATAACGCACAGTTCACATGTGTCCATTCGTTCTGGCCAATATAGAGGAGACGCCCAGCATCCTAAAAAATGGAAGGACCATTCTCTTCAAATATTCCATGAAACAACAATGAGCAGAAAGCATGAAGCCTGTCCACAGCACCAAGTCTACAGTACTGCTCAAACAGCTCCTACTGAGACCGGCTGGTGCCAGGTACTCACATTTGCACTGTCATCACCATACTTCAGGCACAACGCGCACTGCCTGTTGTCTTCTACATCTGGAGGTGGGTTAAGTTCAGGACTATCTTCTCGGCTTCTGTCAGAGCCTTACAGTTAAAAGAGAGAACACTGTTCATTCTTGAAAGTCAGGGAGGCAAAAATTCATCTGGAGAGACTGTCAGTAAGCGAAAAGGGCAGAAAAGCCCAAGAGCTCCCCAGAGTTTTCAATGGCCAGCTTGCAGAGCAAGGCTCACATTGGCCTCTCCACAACCCTGGCTCTGGGGGAAGGGAGGCAACTGCAGTTGTATTTCTGGGCCCAAGCTGACCTCAGAAACATCTCGTATGTAATAGCCTCTGAATGACTTCTGGTCACAGAGGTCTCCAAAATTCTTCAGTTGCCTACAGAACTAGCACTGTCTGCTATTTAATACTAGAAGTTTTGAATGCAGCACTTTGGGTTTGGGACCAATAGTGCTGCAATCCATTTTCTTACCAGAGATAGGTGGTGTAGGAGGATGTAGAGGAGTTGGTGAATCTGGCTCTCCGGGCCCTTTGGGTTTTGGAGCTGGAATGATTTTCTTCATCAGAGGGGGCTGTTCAGTGCGGTTGTTCTCTTCACGCTCCTGCCACTGAGCATAGTTATGGTCAAGCGAAGGGGGAAGAACCGCATTGGGCAACATACCACTGCTGAAACACAACAAGGAGGCACTGTCAGGCCTGACTACACTAGAGCAGCTTCTGCCCTGACTGCCAGCACTACTGACATTCCACATACAATTACAACTCATTTCATTAATTACAGCCTACACATGCTCTCAACAAAGGCTATGATCAGTCACTTTCACTGTAAGATCAGCTGCTTCTTTTGAAGGTAATAGATGCAGAAGGGCCACACCAAGCAGCAGTGAGGAGAAGAAGGAGGGGGAAGGAAGGACCGACAAGCCCAGACACACTTATACCTAGTTCTACGTAATGTTTTTGGTTACTCCGATTTAGAACAAAGCAGCGAATACGAAAACTGGGAAGAGGGTTACTGTTTAACCTCTTTAAAAAGAAAAAAAAAACAAATAAAACAAACAACAAAGAAAACTGGAAAACAAAATCAGAAACCCCAACCCCACAAACAGGCTCCCTTGATACTTTTGCACTTGGACAGCTGGCAAACCACAGGGTGTCGCAGTCAGACACAGAACAATTACTTACTTGCTTGTTACTTTATTTGGCTCCCAAAATCTGGACTTTTTTACACTGAACCATGGAAAAACACGTTCCATTTGCTGAAGGAAAACAATACTCCATTAGAAATGTTATCCAACATACTCCGCATTCGAAGACATTCAGCCAAGATCTACGGTCAATGTGCGACTAGCATGATTTCATTAACATCAAGAACAATATATTATTTTACTCCTAGAAATAACCAAGCAATAGTAAGCATGATGGACCCTTTGGATTCCAACAGCAACAGGCAGTGGTACGATACCAAGCAGACTTCAAAATAACTCTAGTCCAGCTCACCCGAATAAAGAAGGACTTGACCATGCTATTGGCCTTCTTAACTTCTGGATGCCCTCCGTCGGAATTAATGGCTGCTTGAATTATCTTCACAATATCATCACTAAACTCCAACTATAAGAAAGCCACAAAACTTCACATTAACAGGATTGTACAGCTACACCATCTGTTACTTTAAGGAACTGAGTGAGCATCCAGATGACTTGTAAAACCCAGTCAGTCAGCGGTAGCATTGTGTATAAATGACCCCTAAACACATCACAGATGAATTACCGGTTTCCAGATAACTGACTATCATCAGTGTTGTGTGGCTAGGCCTTCAGCCAGCATCTGCACACGAAGGGTGCCCTATCCCGTTTGCACAAGCATCAATGTCTGATCCATGGGGGTTCAACCAGGCACCTACTGGCTCAAGAGAGCTGTACAACAGCGCACGCCACGTGTCTTTGGGCCAACACTAACACAAGCACCAGCCAGAATTATTTTTAGCAGCATGTTAACCAGTTTCCTTGTTCATAAAGAAAAGGCTTAAGTGTGCTCGGTTATAAGCACTGTGGGCCATAAGGCAATTGACAGGATCCATAACGCAACACTAGAACTTTGACATACCACCGAAATGTAACCTCCTTGATCCATTTTTCTTTTCACTCCTTCCAGATCCAGAGGTTGCTGCTCTTCCTGCTTACTGACTTCTGTGAGGACAGGTGGATCAGGACCTTCAGGAGAGCTTCTGGATGGGATACTCTCTTCTGTCTCAGGATTTAAATCAGGGGGTTTTGCTGCCTGTTAACACCAGCAAACAGAGGGACACTTGTTGTTGAAGTGTGGCTGCTACTCATGACATGCTCCCATGCACATTTATCAGCACAGAGATTCCCACTACTGTGACAGAAAGAAGACTCAAGTTCTGCATTCCTGTCCAAAATGGAGGGACAAAAATAATAAGATCCTAACCAGCCCTCTCCTGCTGACCTGCAAGGCACACAGAAGAGCAGAATGATCAGCTGAAAGGATCAAACTAATTTTCAGCGTTGTATTTCTGAACATATCTATGTCAAGACTAAGATCCTGTTCTTGTGTCAAAAAGGCATCTTCACCATCACAGAGTTAGATCCTCCCACTCCTTGAAGAACTTTACCCTGTTTTTTTCTTAGCCTCACTAATCGTATCATAGTTACCCACGTCTTTGTTTCCATAGGAATGAACAAAAGGAAGAAAACAAAAATCCCAGTTCATGTTGTTCTAAGTGCAATAGAGACACTTTTGCAGTACGATGCACAGCAATGCCAGAATTCATCTGCATGCCAGGCAGCTCCTCAAGCCAGCATGTATTAACGGGACATGAGGCTCCAGCTCCCCTGCCGATACCGCAGCAAGTGGCTGGTAGTTCTGGAGTTCAACAAGGCCGTTAAAACCTGCTTCAAGGACACCTGCAGCTCCTTTTCCAGTGCCAGACGCCACTCTGCAGGATGCTGCTCTGTGCAGTTAATGCAGGTGTACGCCACACTCTCAGGCAAGTTAGAGAGTATCTCATACATTTCATCTGGAGACAAAAAAATAAAATAACGATCCGAGCTACTCCACTTTCTAATTGAAAAACTTTTCATGAAACAAAAGTATCTTGTGCAACTGAGCACTAACACATTTGAGACAAGTCCTAAGCTTTCAGGATGACACTGACACTAGCACTAGTTTACCTGCAGCCATTCTACAGGTACTCTTCAGGAAGGTCACAACTGGTTAGGGTGTTAACACAACACAAAAGTAGAAAGGTCCAAAACTGGACCTGCTTTGGTCTGTTTGCTTCCCTGCATTCTTAAGTACTGAGGAGACAGATTCCCCTTACCAGAGAGGTTTTCACATTTGGAGTGGACCCAGCGGTCGCATTTCCCACACTGCATCATCTTGCTTTCATAGTCGTCATCATCATAGCACTTGTCACAGAGAGGACAAAAATTTCCTGCAAACAAGATGTGATTTTTACCAGACGTCCAGCTGCCACACACCCCTTTCAAGGCTAGGTGGTCACTTACTGGTGTGCTAAGAAAGCAGCTCTCTGCAACCCCCACCGATATGCTGAAAACAGCTACATCCACTTTTACAACCCTGCAAACAACAGCCACAAAACTAACCTGCTTTATTCTCAACTTCTGCTTGAGACCCTGGGCCAACAGATGTGTAATAATTGCTTTGTCTGTTGTAGTTTAAATTCTGGAATCCTCAAACTCCAGCAGTAAAAGAGTGGTGGCTTTTCTTAGCCACTGTAAAAGCTAAGCACTGGCTTTCCCACAGAAGCTGCTACACATGCTTCCTTGCTTGGCCCAAGAGCCGCCTGTCTCAGTGAGGAGCTCCCCTGCCCTGCAGACCCTCTGGTCATGCTACACTGATGCCATCTAATTAAAAATCCAGCACTCAAGGAGGCTCCTGCTGTAAAGAATCACAACTTTATGTACCTTTAGCAAAGAGTTTGGCACAATCATGACACAGTGAGAAGTCATGAGACCACTGTGCATCCCACCCTTTGCCTGGCGTTGTTGATCCACAGCTCTTGCAGCGAACACATTTGGTACATATCTGGAAAAGGAATGTGTTTGGCAAGAGTTATTTGGTTTTATCCAGTGGCTTCTGTGCTCTAGTCCTAATGATACATTTCATTGTCTTTATTATTTAATAAGTGCAGAATAAGGAGTTTCAAGTACCAGAACTTTCATTAAAAACCACAACTTTCTCTCCCTTTATGGTAAGATGGTGATGATGTAGCAAGAAAAAAAACTTCATCACAGTATAGTTGTTCTGCCCTTCATACTTGCATTGAAGAACATATTACCTTTCCCTTCACATAAAACAGTATACACGCAGCTGTGGCATTTCTTTTAACATAAAATATAAAGCCTTATTTTAAGTTTTCCAATTTGGGAGGATACTGTAGTAGAAAACACTAAAACTATCTAGTACAAAATACACTATAGGCAAAGTTTTTGAACTTGTTCAGAATAAAAACTCAAAAGACAGTGAATTAACCCAAATTGACTCTCAATACCAACATGAACTGGCAAGTTTAACCAAGTAAATGCTTCCCTTCTAAAGAGCCTCTTCCATGTTCAAGGACTACAATCAGAAGAATTACTACAACAAAAAAAGGGGCAAGCCCTTTAAAAATCCTTCTTGTTCAGAACCTTCTCAACAACCCATTTCAGCATCTACTTCCAAACATACCTTCCAACAACAGGCACCTGGCCTTTAAAAGGCCAAGTGACTGCATCAGAGCAAGCAATCTGCAGAGTGATCTGGCCTTCAGCGTCACAAGCAGTCAACAACTGAATTACCGAAACAAGAAAGCAATATCCCTCACCCAAACTTTCTTTTTCTTGGTGGGTTTTGTTGGGTAGTTTGGGCCCAGGCACTCAGGGTGATAGCTGTTTCGGCACTTGTTACACTCCAGCAACTGCTACAAGAATAAGGGAAAAAAGGGTTGGAACAGAGACCCTCGAAAGGATGCAAAACCCTGGACACTTTCAGTTTGTTGGATCCCGACTTGGGGGAACAAGGAGAAGCTGCAGTGAGGGGACTCAGGACACCCCAGTGTGCAGCAGAGCTCGCACAGATCCCATGCTTCCCTGCTCCCCAGCAGCCAAGTTCCAGAGCGAGTAGAGCCCCAGGAGTAGCACAGAGTGCCTGCTAGGTCTCCCGGCGTTTTGGGGGTACCTTGGTGGCCTGGTGCTGTCTCCCACACACGTGGCAGAACTTGCAGCGACGGCAGCACCAGTTTTCCAGCTGGTCCTCCAGCGGCCGCTCGCTCTCCTCTAAGCAGAACTTGTGGAAAGGCTCACAACAGACCTGACAATACACAAACTGCAAGGGGGGAGAGGGAGGTTTTAGCAAGTCAGAATCTGCTCTTAAGTCCCAAACCAGCCCCCTCATGCTCCTAACTACTTTGAATTCTGCTTTACAACTGACTGGATATCTACAAGGATATCTACTGGCACACGTTAGGAGAGTAACTGCATGTACTTCAGAGAATGAAAGTACAAGCTGGTCTACCCAGACCAGGTGCATAGCAGCCAAGGGGAGCCTGGCACCTGGTATCTAAGTGTTCTGAGTACCAGCCAAAGCCTACAGGGCTCTTCAGGATCTCCCTCCCTCACTGTAACATGAGCTAATGGCACCAGAAGAAACACTTAGTGCAGAAGGAAGGGACATGCAGAGCAAAGAGAGATGTCTCTCCCTCTGTTCAGCTTAGGTGGCCCATGTGAAAGCTCCTGTAATTTCTAGGAATCCCCTACCCCTACTAGAAAAAGAACCATCCTCAAGGCACAAACACCAAACCATTTGTCCCCTTGAGCAACCTGACTGAGAAGAGGATGGCTCCATGTCCCACTGGGCCTTCCTGGTCCTCAAGTGCACTGATGCCCATGCAGAACTGAACCCCCTTTTCCCCAAGTATCATTCCTAGGGTGCTAGCATCACCTTCCCAGGACAGCGGGTCTGAAGGTGCTGAGAAGGCACCTATCTACACCTGGAAACACATTTAACACATCTTAAATCCAAATCCAGCAGCACCAGACTCCTTCCAGTCACGTTCTTATGGTTTTCAGCTCTCGGCAGATACAGACATACCTGGGAAAGTCAGTGCTGCCCAGAGCCTTCTAAGGTTATGGGGCAGCCTTTCTAATTGCAAGTTAAAAGAAAGCAAAGCCCCTGCTTTACATCAGGCATGGGGCTCCAAATTAAGAGGAGAGGCAGGTGCTATCACATACACTATTCTTTAAATCTAACACCGTTCACCATAACACTGCAGAGGTTTCCAAACCAATCTGAAACACCTTGCGTTTTAGTATCCTGAGACAAATTTCAGCAAGGACAGATTTACAGCTATTACAGTAATTTCTTCTGGATTAAGGTAATGGTATTTTAAATTTATTTTTGTAACAACATGGTGCTGTAACTAAGTCATCAACAGCAGAACACGATGCTTTACCTCCACATGTCCACTGCTGGCACAGAGAAAACAGACCACCCTGGGAGTAATAGGTACCGAGGTGACGATGCCTAACCCACCCATCTCCCAAACATTCTCCACTTCACAGTCCTCCTGAAAGTACAAAAGGATACATCACCATGCAGAACAAGGCAATACAACATCAGCATAAAGTGCTCACATTGACTGCTGCTTTATACGTCCCGTGCCTGTGATTAAGGGTTCTCAAACTGACACCACTCCACCCTCTACCTCGGTCTACGTTACATCTCTATAGGAATAGTCACACCTCGGCGTTGTTCTTGCGAAGAGAGCTCAACAGTACCCTAGCCTTCCCGCTATGGAAAGCAAGCCTAAGGAACAAGACAAAGTTCTTCACAATTGAACAATTATAACTAAAAGTGTAATTTCAGAAGAATTATGCTTTATTAAAACTCTGTAGTTGTATAAAACACTTACGAGATCTCACTATAATCTCCAGTATCAACACTAATAGATGGACTGAAAAATTATTAGGAAAATATTAATTTTTATTATTTCAACACTGTTTTTCAAAAAAGTACATGATTTATCAGTTTAAAACCCCAGATATACCCAGAATGTTGTGAATTACAAGTTACTAACATTTTCCCCAAATCTTGTTGGCTCAAGTTGTGGTAAGGATTTATAGTTCCATCTTAATGGAATAATTCTTCATAAACCTCAAATTCTTGCTCATCCTCACACATTGACAGTTAAGGTTTTAAAGCTTTAAGTGTCTCTTCATCCAGTACTCTAATTATAAGAAAAAAAAAAAAAGGCATAACAAGCTTCTAAAAATCAACCGAGTGACTTGTCATGAAGGCTCCTATTTGCAGTTTTCTGAATGGTACCAGACACACATACTTAGAAGTCACTGTCAGCGCTCTTGAGGGACTCTCGTTCCAGTGTTTAGAGCCAGGTAACATTTAAAACTTAAAACATTTTGTCCTCTACCTTGAAATCCACTCGGATTCTGTGGACTCCATCTGTAGGTGGCTTTTGCTTGGAACTGCTTCCGTTAGTCAGAGTGCTGAGCAAATTCAGCGTGCTGCTCTCTGGTTTGCTTATAGGAGGGGGCTTTTCCTAGTCAAGTAAAGGAGCCTGCATTAATCCCAACCCCAAATGTTAAAACTTAACCAGTAATTATATTAAATGTCATCATCAATCATTTGCAGACAACCCCCCCAAACCATTACAGAATTAACAAGTTTGCAAAAGTTGCAAGAAGGTAACCATCTTGCAAGCAACTTTTTCAGAGCTTTCCACACACAACTGCTTTTCTAATTCAGTTTGCTGCCTTCTCCTCTGACACTGTGTTATTCTCTCTCACCAGAGTGCTGGATTGTGTTTTTCTGCAATGGGGCAACTCTGGGTGCAATTAGTCCCTACACACTTCTCTCCCAGATTTAATTAAGACAATTTTGTTGTTGTTGTTTGGGGTTTTTTTTCATAATGGAGCTGTTTCTAAGATGAAGGTATTTTCCTTTTTCATGGAAAATCCAGCCTCCACCCCATAATAGTCAGGTTTAGAGAATAAGCTGACATCTGAACTGAATCTCAGGCATACACCAGGTACCTTGGTATCCACATACTGACACATGGAAAAACCTAACAACATCCTTAAGTACAAAATAAAAACAAACACAAAAAAAACACACATTAAAAAAATTTGCAAAAGGGTTAACTAATACAGTTCTACTTTCTAGACAGACAGAAGTTTCAGGTTCTTGACATTGACTGACTGTGTACAAAAAACAGTATTCACCTTTTCTTTTGGTTTCTGTTTCACAGGGAAAGTTGGACGGGGAGCAATTTTTTTCTGTTTGCTTTGTTCTGTGCCTAGGAAGGGGGGAAAAATTATGAGTATTTCAAGTAACTAACAGCCACCTGTAGAGAAGAAAAGGGAAAAAAATCAGCTGGGCAAAGTGTGATGAATTTTAGACCAGAATTTTTCCACCCTCTTCTGTGATGGCACCTCACCAACAGTCTCCTCACGGCCTGATCAGGAGAACTTGCCCTGCTAAAATTCCGGAGCAGAGCCACAGAAGTCCTGAAGCTGCCTTGCTGGTCACTGTTCGTGCTGTTCTGTACTACATGCAACAGCAGGCTATGTTTTGGTAGTAAAAGGATTTTTTTTCTTTCATGTGAACAGCCAACAGACTTAACAGTATTGAAAACATATTTCAAGACTGCCAAGACTACAAGACTAAACACCACAACAGGGACAGCCATCCTTCTCCCCGCCCCAACATACACTGTATGTTGTTCAATAAAAAGGAAGCCAGTTCTAAGAAAAAAATTCAAAATAATCTGTTCTAATTTCACCAGATCCTAAAGCATTGATCAGTTTTAAAATCCAACAGCTTTCAGCGGTATTGTTACTTAACATCACTCAAACAGATTGAGGATAAACAGTCCCATTTACCTATTTCTGGCTGGGGAGTCTGCTTTTTCTTAGGCTCAGAAGTGCTAAGTTTAGGTGCTTCTTTTTTCAAAGGTCCTGAGCTCAGTGGCTGAGAAGGAGGGAGCTGCACTGGCTGGGATGCCTGCTTGCCAGTCTTTCTGGTACTAGATGCAGGGACCTGTTTGGGCTCTGAGACTGGAATGGAGGAATTCCCATCCTCGTGCTTTTCCTCAACGGGCTTACGGGCAGCAGGCTCACTGCTCTTTTTCACAGCATTGTCTTCTCTCGATACGACAGTCTGAGGAGCTTGTTTCTGTCCAGAGTCCAACTGGTTCTTTCCAGAATGGCTTTCTTTCTTTTCATTTGTCTTCGACTTCTTCTCTTTCTTTTTTGCAGCTAGAAAGAAGAGGCATCAATAAAGCACCACAGATAAAATGGTGGGACTTCAAATTATTTGCTGCTTTTTAAAAAACAAACACTTTCTTGTCAGGATTTTGTCATTCTGTTGTACAAAAGAAAAAACAGTACTCAAAAAAATAAAGCATTTTGTTGGCACTTGGCTTATGTTGCAATCTGTGTCCTAATATCTTGGGCCTCTGTTCTGACAGAGAAGTAAGCAAAACGCTTCTTTAGTAAAGCAGACTCAGAGCTTAAACGCACACAGGAGAATGCAAGTTCAGGGACCTGTCAGCAGCCGCTGCCAGACAAACCCCAAGGAGACTCATCGGGTTCCGTGTTACCCAGGAGTAGTAAAACCTCTGAAAAACGCTTCATCTGAAGGGCAGAGGGGAGACTGAGCAGCTGGCAGCAGCAGCTCCCTGCAGAAGGAAGGAAAAACTACAAGTCCAGTGCTGAAGGAACAGCCACAGCTGGGCAGTACAGATGCTGCCTGGACTCATAGCTTTCCTGCAGTCGTCACCTGCCATCAGGCAGACTCCCTGGGAACACTCGGTTGCAGACTAACCTTTGACCAGCTCAGTGCAGCCACAAGAGCAAAATTTAGGAGATGAACATTTCTCTCTCTTATGCTATAGTCAAGCCAAGTCTTTTAGCCTACCTTTAGCTTGCTTCTGGAGATACGCTTTTGAAGGCATCCACTGTAGATTCTGACATTTCCTCATTCTACAAAGAAAGAACATGTTGTGAAATAAGAGCACAAATGCAGACATGAAGATGGTAGTTTGTAAATATTAAACATGGAAAACTGAAAAAAAAACCATTATCAAAACACCTACTACCTTTTCCCAAGCAATCTTCTGTGCCCTCTCACTCCCTCTTCAGAGATATCTAAACCAAACTTATTTTCCTCTGTATTTTCCTTTTGTTTTTCCACACTCTCAACACAATTTTGAGGCTAATAAAAATATTCTTAGGTAACAACACTGCTCCACCTGTAAATCCACCATTAATTCCATTTATTAGATTTGAGAAGTATCAGAATACTTCCAAGAGCTCTAAGAAATCACACAAAACTATCTCAACTGTACGTTTTGCATGATCCAACCTGAGACCATTTCAGGCAAAACCAGTTACTCTTGGAGTGGGATTGGAATAGGTGACCAAGCCTTTCCTGAAGCCTTCTTCTGTTTAGCATATCGTGTCTTCTATAAGCTGAGCCTTTATTCTTGTAGCGCAGCTCGTGGTTTGGAAACCTAACGCAAGGCCTGGGCAAAGCTGCTGAAAGTGAGACTACTTACAGCCTGTAGGCTGCAGAGTCTTGTCACACAGATGAGCCCTGCACAGCAATTCTCACATTCTACGCTTTATAAATAGCTTTCATACCACAACAATATTTACTGGTGTCACTTCAGCAGCTGTCTTTTCAGGCAGATTATCTAGTCTGGTAAAATCAATTTAATGCAGCAATTTAAAAAAGCAAAAGTTTTAGGCTAAGTGACATGCATAAAAAATGACACAAAAAATCAGGTAAGAGTGGCATTTCTTAATGACATCCATCTTGGTTATATGAAGTGTATGTACAGCAGCTAAACATGAACTTGAAAACACAAGCTCTTAAAAAATGCAATTTGGTAGAGTAAGAGATAAATATTTACGCACACATTGCCTTCCTTGCACAAATCCCTGCTGCCTAATGAAAGCCACTGGTCTTACACCAAACCCTTTGCAATGTTATTTTGTCAAACTGGGGAAAATAAACCAGAAGTGAACTTCAGAAAATGAGCTGGTAACAAGCACACCTTGAATCAGGATCTTGACTCTTAAACTGTTTACAGTCCCCTGTGGTGATCCAGCCTCGGGCGAGCCAAATTAACTGAAAACCTGTGCTACAGGGTCAATCTCCTGCTCCCTGTCCCAGAGCGTGGGTGTGCTTATCCCACTCAGCACAGGGATTAGCTGAACAGTTTCTCAGACAGATACTTACTTGCAGCACTGCTTCTTGATATTGCGTCCACCAAACTTGGGTTTGTCGAGGCAGTTGGTACAGACACCACAGTCCTCTGGAACCTGACAGCCTGAGCACTGCCCACAGCGCCGTGAGCGCCGGCCCTTCTTCACTGGAGGTTCTTGCTGTGCCTTGTTTCTGGTCACTGGCTTAATTGGCTTGATAGGTGGAGCGAGAGGTTCAGCCTCTTCTGAGCCAGCTATTGATGACTTATCTATAAAAAAAAATGTCTAACATGAATTCACTGATGTCAAAGAATGTTTCGGGGGCATCTGATCTGCTAATGAAATTGATTCCATTAAGTGTAAATTCATTCGCAGAGCAACACAAGGAGTGCAAGTGAGTGCACGTTTATACACATCTACACATACATATGTAGATGTACACACACCCCTCAGCAGACCAGAATTTTCAGGCAGAACACACTTTTAACAATGACCACTGGTTAAAAGGATTAGCCCTGTTTGAGTGGCATTGTGACAGAGAGCCTGGAGCCTTTTAAGGTTACTTTCCCTTGTTAATCACCTGAAGTCCACATTTTAAGCGGCCAATAAAAGCTGACTTTGTATGGATCCACGGAGGAAAACCAAGAACCAGAACTCACCATCATTCCCCATGGAAGACAGTATCTTCTCCCGTTCTTCCCACGGTAAGGCACTCAGAGTGGGCATGTCATCAGGAAACACGGCTCGCTTCCGGCCCAGAGCAACAGCTGCTCTCCTGCAAACATGTTTTATCCGTGGTCCTCGGACTGACGTTTCTGATGAATCACTCTCTTGCCCCTAGTTTTCAGAACAGGAAAACAGACAGTATTCCTAAGAAAGATCCCAAAATGAGGCTGAGACACATGTAATGGAAACTTTCTAAATAACCTGAAAAGAGTTAAATTATGTCTTAGGTCACACTTTGTAAGAAACAGGGTAAAAATAAAGACTAGGCCTTCTAAGCTTCGGTTATCTAAGAGAGGATAAACTCCAAAGAACAAGAAGGTGTACCAATTTGGAATGACAAGGGAACTTTCCATCTGCTACTGGGAAGTGAACTCACTCATTAAGCCGTGTCATCAAGGCATCAGTGTGGTATCAAGAGTCAACTGAAACTATATGGACCTTCAGTGCTAACTGACCCAGAATCCAGTTGTTTGACAGCTTTGCAGCTGCTGGCCTGCAAGGTGCGGGGCGTGTTTGCGGAGGTCGCACACAAAATGAAGCACGTCAGTGCAACTTCCCGTGTTTTCAACATAGGATTCTCAAATATTTCTGACTGAAATAGGTACTTGTGAGGGCCTGGGTTTTGTCTAGAACCAGACCAGATATTCAGAAGCATGCACTTTACTTCAGAGACAAAAAGTTTGAGAGCTTTCTATTTAAAATATGAGCTAGTGATTTTCAACACTATGCCATTAAGGAAAGTAACAGTTTAAATAAAAATTATATATTTCACCTACCTTTCTGGTAGGTAAAAAGGAGTGCAGAAGAGGGTGGGTTTGGGGTGGGGAGCAGGGAAGGGGAGAGGAGGAAGAGACAGAAGCAGTTCCCCCATCAGATACAAAATCCCAATGGATTTTACTCCTGCCTGTGACAGATGATCACCATGTAAAGTTGAGAGAGAGACCAAGACCAATTTTATCTGCAGAAGCTTTACGCTCAGGAAGGGCCTACAAGAAACGTCGCGCTCAAGAAAGAGTACTGCTGTTGGCTGGAACTGTGCTTTTAGTGAGTACTACTACTCTAGATGATCACTTAGATTTATTCAGAGAAACCTACCAAGCAGCTATGCCACAGCAATCTCTAGAAACGCAGGCAGCTCCCCCCTGAGCTGGTGACACAGCCGCTGCCTCTCCCCCTCATCTTCTGCCCAGGGCTTCTCGTTTTCGGATTGTTTGCCATCTGTTGCACTAACAGCTGCTGCACTCGGCACGTTAATTCCTCATGCTCAGGATACAAAAGCTGCTTGAGCCTTTCAGCGCGAGTTCAAAATGAGACACACACTAGCAAAATAAAAAAAACCTTGGAAAAAAGGATTACCTGTGCTTTTGGCTGATCTGCTTGTTTGAGGGACTTGCTCTTCTCGATCTTATACAGCTGGGCTTTTGCTTTTTTCAACAGACTGGCCACCCTCTTGTCAGTCATTGGCAGTTTGTCTGCTTGAGCCAACATAGAGCTGATGGAGGAAGCGGAATGTTTTACAGTGCTTGACGAAGCAGCAGAAAGATGCAGGGCTTTTTCCTTCTCCACAGGTGGCACAGTGGGGCTGAGGTCCAGGTCGGATTTGTCTAACCCCCCTCTACCTTTCTTGGATGTTTTGGTCTTGATGGTTGCTGTGTCTACCAGAGCAGCAGTGGAAACATCTGCGGCTGGATCTATTGCAGCAGATTTCTTCCGCCCAGCGGTTTTTTTGGCGGATGATGATGCTGCAACATCTTCGCTGACAACTTTATCTTTGGGCATTTTACCTACAGGAAACAAAGCAGAGCTACTCTGAATTTCTGACCCTTTTCTCCTTTTCTCCTTCCTTGACTCCCGTTTGTTCTCCTTTTCTCTCTCTCTGTCTTTCTCTCTGCTCTTGTCCTTCTCCAGGCTTTTGTCAGCATCTTTATCTTTGGAGAGCTCCTCTGCTGCCCTGTCCTTGTTTCTGCCTCTCTCTGTCTGAGAACTTGGTGTGAACCAGGGGAAGAGAGGAGTAGGGCTACCAGATGAGAAAGGCTCTGCCGGAGTGCTGGTCTGCTTCTTCGGTCTCTGGCTTCTCTCTGCCGATTCCCCAGACTGTGTTAAGGAATGGGAAGGAAAAGTAAAAGTTGAATTTAAGGCACTAGTGGCAAGAGAACTAACAGAAATGCTAGTTAATGAGGAAGAGACAGAAGACTGTGGGGTCAGAGTTGCCAGGTCAGAGGTACTAAGTCTCCCGCTTCTCGTCCTCATGGAGTGTGAAGGAGATCTGGGCTCCGATCGGATGGGGCTGAACACCCTCCTCTTCCGCTTCCGAGAAGAGACACCCGCTGCAGAGGTCCCAGTAGTGGTTCGACCAACAGACGAGGGCAGAGTTACAGATTCGAAGATCCTGGAGTGGGCCTCGCTCGGCGTGAATCTGGGTGCTCTCAGCAGAGGACTTCTCTTGTGCATGTCGAACCTGGTTCCAGAGTGCAGAGAAAACAGGCGTGCTGGAGCTGTGGCACCGGGTGTGGAAAAGCCGGATGTGAAGCCAACGTCCTCTGGTGTCAGCGGTGGAGGTCTGAAGTTATCAAATATCGGTTTGCGAATAAGACCCTCTTTGGCATATTTTGCTGATGAGAAGTACTGTGGTTCTGACCTGGAATGCTTCAGGGAGGTCCACCTAAACGTCGGCTCTCGCAGAATTGACTTCCGTTTCTCCTGCATCGGTGCTGCGGAGGCGGGAAGAAAGGGTGAGGCTAACGGTATAGTCGGAGGCATAAGCCAAGGGGTATGGTCTGAGATGCTGGAAGTAGGCTGCAGGGGTGGGGGGGGAGTGAGCAAAGGGGGAGGAGGAGAGGAGGACGATTGCTGCTGCGGCACACTTGGTAAGGCTGACAGCTTTTTAGCAGTCCTCTGGCCAAAACTTCCTTCCGTTATCGAAAACCTTCTGTTTCTTCTATCACCGTTATCGTTTTCAGGGGACTGAGAAACAGGCAGCGGTGCGTGAACTTCGGGAGTATTGCTTCGCTCCTCAGACAGTGTCTGCATCTCCTCAGAAGCCTGGGAGTCTGTAGATGTATCCACGCTGGGGCTACTGGACCGCGAGGAGTCTGAAGACATCTGAGACGAATGCTGAGAAGCAGCGCTGGACTTTTCACTGGAGCCACAAGACGTAGCACTGAACCTGCTGTTTGGTGTGGATTCTAGTCTGGATATTTTAATGGGTGGATCGTAGTCTTCATCTTCAATGAACCGTTTGGGTGTTTTAATAATCCGTGAAGAGATAGCGCTCACAACTGGCATGATGAACTGTCGGATATTTTTGAGCTGTGTTCTCCCCTTCCTGCCCTGCAGTTTGGCTGCTTCTTTCTCAATCTTTTTTTGCGCCCCCTTTTTAGCCCTTTGCAAAAGCTGCTTCGCAATTGCGGCATCTGTCCTTTTGGTGGAAGGTATAATCCTAACGGGCTTAATCCTGCGTGGACTCTGTCTGACAGCAGTCTTTTCTTCTTTTGTAGGAGGTGGGGTGCCATCCTTTTCTTTGCGTATCCTTTGAGGTTTCTCCAGTTGCGAGCTTATGACTAGGGTCGAGGAAGTCTTTAAACGTTCAGAGGATGGCGGCCTACCTCTCCTGCGCACAATCTGAACGCTC